>NC_057950.1:25719549-25859549 GCF_018555375.3 Anguilla rostrata | reverse complement strand
CTTGAGATTGCATTATAAAAACGAAAATACGTAGAATTCATTACAAACCACGGAGGGAGTATACAGTTAAATGCAAACGTATTGGGACAGTGCCACACTTTTTGTTGTTTTGGCTATATGCTCCTGCACATTGGATTTTGAATGGAACAGTAATTAAAGAAAGATGAAGGTTAAAGTGCCGACTGTCAGCTTTAATTTGAGGGTATTTAACTCCACATCGGGTGAACGTGTAGGAATTGCAGCCCTTTTTATACACGGTCACACCATTTTAGGTGATCAAAAGTAATTGGACAGTTGGCTGCTCAGCTGTTTCTTGGCCAACTATGTATTGGGTCATTAGTTCATCCGCAAGAAAGCCAACAAAAGGTCTAGAGTTGATTCTAGGTTTGGAATTTGCATTTGGAATCTGTTGCTATTGTCTCTGAACACGAGGACCAATTAAGTGTCAATGCCAGTAAAGCGGGCCATCATGTGGCTGAAAGATCAGAATAAACCAATCAGAGACATAGGCAAAACATTGGGTGTGTCAAAATCAACTGTTGAATAGATTGTTAGGAAGCAAGAAAGCACTTGTGAGCTCAGCTATAGCAAATAACTTGGTAAACCACAGAAGACTACTGTAGGTGGATGACCAAAGAATTCTTTCAGTTGTGAAGAAAAACCCCTTTCCAACTGTCAAACAGATCAAGAACACTCTCCAGTATATAGGCATAGACACGTCAAAGACTACCATACAGAAAAGACTACACCAGCATAACCTCTGAGGGTTCCTCGCAAGGTGCCAACCACGGGTAAGGCTCAAGGACAGAATGGCCAGATTAGAGTTTGCTAAAAAAAAATATTTTTAAATGTAGAAATCTAGAGCAAAGTCTTTTGGGCAGATGAGACGAGTATGACCAGTACCAAAGTGATGGGAAGAGAGAAAAGTGGAGAAAGTAACTGGCCATGATCCCCCCTCCCCTCTCTGTGACACATGGTGGAGGTAGCATGGTTTGGGCATGTATGGCTGCCACTGGAACTGGCTCGCTTGTTTTCATTGATGATGTAACTGCTGACTGCAGCAGCCAGATGAATTCTGAAGCGTACAAGCATCTTAATTGCTCAGATCCAGCCAAATCCATGAAAACTCATTGGACTCAAACATACTGCTAAAGCAACCAAAGGAGTTTTTTAGGAAAAAAAAAGAATGAAATGTATTTATCTGGCCAAGTCAATCACCTGTCCTGAATCCAACTGAAGACATGTTTCACTTGCTGAAGACAAGATTTAAGACTAAACGACCCAGAAACAATCAGCGTCTGTTGATGCCCAGTGTCCGGTGATGTATAAGGGTTGCTGACTTCAGCCAGTCATCGAAAGCAACAAATTGGCAAAGGATTGGCAACAAAGTGCTAAATATGATTTTAATTCCAATTATGTTCATTTGTCCCACTACTTCTGCTCCCCTAAAATGGGGTACTATTTCTAGAAATGCTGTAACTCCTACATGGAACACTTGATATGGATATGGATATCCTCAAACTAAAACAGACCGTCCGCACTTTGACTCCATATCCACTGTTTCATTTCAAATCCAATGTGCTCGGAGTGTTCAGTCCCGATACTTTTATTACTTTTAACTGTATGTGGACATACATAGAAGTACATGTTTTAGTCTGACCTGAAATTAGCTTTTTAAAATATTAATAATTGGTTGCAACCTGACGAAATCACAAGAGCGCAGAATTATCACATTCTAAGAAAGAAAGCCTGAAGCACATCCTTAAGTCAATTTTTCGCTAAGAATAATGTATAGTTGTGACCTGGACCTTTTTACTACTGGAAAGCTGTGGTTTAACATGGAAAATGTTCAACAGATCTACAGCGTTTTGGAAGGTTGCCTTCGCTCGCTGTGTACAAATGATATAACTGCTGTTTCCATGACCATCGCTTACTCTTAACTGCATAAAGAACCTTCTCCTTCTAACCCCCAGTGACCCCATTTAAACAGTACGTGCTGAGCAGAGAAATAATCTTTAACCATTATAATGTAACTGAAAGGTGGCCTAATGTTCTTTTCTCTGGTGAATAATTCTTAATGAACAACAGTTGCCCTTCTGATGGTTTGGAATATTTATTTTAAAATAGATACAGTGCGCTCCATTATGTTTGGTACGAAGACTATTTTGTTTTGATTTGGTCCTGTACTCCACAGTTTTAGATTTGTAATCAAACAATTCACATTTGGTTACGTTGCAGATTCTCAGCTTTTATTAAAGGGTATTTTTATATATATGGATATGTATGGAATTGGGGGGGGGGGGCGGTGGGGTGGTGGGGAGGGGGGGTTTGTTGTATTGTGTGAAGCTCTTTGTGTTACATTTAACTTGTATGAAAAGTGCTATACAACTAAAGTCTGATTGATTGATTGATTGATTGATATATTGTGGTTTTGCCATGCGGAAATTACAGCACTTTTTATACATACAGTGGAGTTTTCTCATGGCTATATTTATATGGCTCCTTTATTTCCTGGTTCGTACTTGTGTAAAGTGACTGTCCTTAGCAATCCAGGGTGAAATGAGAGGGGCGTTCTAAGGGAAACCCAGCCAGCGCGGCTCCACGAACACCGCTGCCTTGGGGTGTGCGCCCTTTTGTTTACCGCGTGTGGCTGTTTATAGGGATCAGTCTGACAGAACAGCGCCCTTGGTGGGGCGCCACGGTGAAAAACAGGCGTTTTGTAACCTGTTAGTCTCATCCCATAAAACGCAGAGGCAGCTCCCGTTGTTGAAATACAGGATGCGTAGGGTAAGAAAAAGTCTGTCTTAAATACCTGTGATTTATGCGTTAAATCCCCGAGGGATAGACCTCAGACAAGTCACCAGCAAATAGTCGTTTTAAGGCTTTATACACCGATCTTCAACAGCAGCTACCAGCATTAGCGTCATATCTGACTGTGTGCATACATGTTAGCTTCGCCCCGAGACAGGGAAGTGATCCAGAGGCCTGCGAGTTATAATGACAGCTTACTAAAGGAGCGAAGCTGAGCAAGCTATAATCAATTACCGTAAATTCAACTCCGCAATATAACCGTCAACGCGAGCGCCAGATAGGGACCGGCGCGAGCTCCGTGCCAAACGGAGAGAGGATTCCTGTGAAGACGGCGCTTTTTTCAACCGTCAGCCGTACCTGTTGACACCGCTTTCGGATGTGGTTTCAGAATTCTGAAGTTGGAAAAGGATTGCATGTGTCACTTTGAATGAAATCTAAATTAAATAGATTTAAAAAAAAAAAAAAAGAAAAAAAAAAACATTCAGTGTGACTGGCTGCGGCAGGCTCTGTGACTGTACCTGTTTAGGTTTTGTTTGTTTTTGGTTATTCAAAAAGAGAATGAAAAGAATATTGAAGGGTATTGTAGTTTGAAGTTTAAAACCTAATACGTGTCAAACTCTGGCCATTAGCTCTTGTTATGGTACCCGTTCCTGTTACAGTTCCTGTCTGTTGTCCTTTCCTGTTGCATTTATAACCTATAATTCTTGACTCTAGTTCCTCCTGTGTTTTCTGTAATACTGTACTTCTTGGTTTTAGATGCTTGAGGTCATTGGTGTTCACTTATCAGCGTTGATAATTACGGGGATTTTAATTTTGCATTTCCCCGTCAAACATTCCCTCTGAAGAGACCCATGTTCTCTGTCAGTAGCAGGACGCCGCACGCGGCTGCACACGGTAACGTGCCGATTGCTCGCTCGGCTCCGTGAGAGTCGGCTGCTTGCAGACAGCGCTCGCCCCTTCTTCCTTTGTCCTCAGAGGGAGACGCGTCGCACATTCCTCAATAACCTTCAGCTGTAATTAGGGAGCGCCAGAGCGAGAGCTGTTTTATTAGGAGGTGCGGTAATAAGCAGCTATAAACGCCGCAATAAAAACCGCCTGCTCGACAGGCTGGGAATCTTGGCACCGCTGACGCCTAGCTAAGCCCAGGTGGCGGGACCGGGGAAAACACCCGGGGTGCGTAGTCCGCCCTCGTGGAATCGCGCGGCGCTCCCTCCTGGAGGCTCGGGGCTCCTGGAGAGGGTGCGGTCCGCACCCCTGTTTAACCGCCCGACTCCACTTACCTTAATCGTGACCGGAAGGCCCTCGTCTTCCCTCCCCCAGGTCAGGGAGCGCTGGAGATTTCAAGGGAACCTGATGAACCACAGCCCTGCGGGGCTCGGGGTGGAGGACGGCCTCTTCCTGACCTGGCGTCCATGCAGCGACGGGGTGTTTTTAGCCAAAGACCATCTTCGCGGGGTGCATCGAGTAAGCCTCCGTAGGTGGTTAATCTTTTCATTTGTTCAATCATTATTTTTTGAAATTATTGTTTATTTTATGAATATGCATCGACTGCGAGGCCCTGCTTCTGAAATTTTTGTTTGCTTCTTGCCCTGACTTTATGTGCCATTCAGGGAGTTGCTCCTTTGCATTGTCACCTCAGCTTCCTTTGTGGGGGTGTAGGCCAGGGTGTACCAGGAAGCAAATGAAATAACAATATCATGTAATTAATATAATATATTAATAACATTTGATCTTTTGTTGGCCAGTCTCACACTTTGCAATAAAGGGGGAATGTTGTTTAATTTAAAACTGTTCAACTGGTTTGATAATCTCTCCCTTTCTATCTTAGCTTATGTGTGGTGAGTGTTCTGAAATAAAAAGGCTGTTATACATCACCCTGGAGGGGAGAGTGCTACACATTGCTGGTTAAATTAAGATGAATTTACCCCGTCACTGTAAAGTGCTTTGAGATCATTAAACGGAAGGTGTTATATAAATATAATATATTATGATTTTTGTTTCTACTTTGATTATTATTATTATTGTTATTATTATTATTATTAGTAGTAGTAGTAGTAGTATCAGTAGTAGCAGTAGAGGTAGCATTGTTAATAAATAATAGCAAATGAAAGCAATTGTGACTGCAATAATTACTGCTTTAATTTAACATCGAAGGCTGGCGGCTAAATCACCGCTTAAGTTTTGCTGCGAAGGGCCACCGCGTCTCGTATTAGAGGCACTCTTATAGTGCATGGATGGGCCCCACGGCCTGCATAAGGCACTCTTATAGTGCATGGATGGGCCCCATGGCCTGTATAATGCACTCTTATAGTGCATGGATGGGCCCCTCGGCCTGTATAAGGCACTCTTATAGTGCATGGATGGGCCCCACGCTGAAGGATTTAGGCTGGACGCCCTCGGCTCATAGGACTATAGGAGGATGGGCCCTCGGCCCCTAAGGCTTATTGCGCATGGATGGGCCCCATGGCCTGCATAAGGCACTCTTATAGTGCATGGATGGGCCCCTCGGCCTGCATAAGGCACTCTTATTGCGCATGGATGGGCCCCATGGCCTGCATAAGGCACTCTTATAGCACATGTTTTATGTGAGCCTGATGTGTGGCCTGCAGTTTGGTAAGAAGCACCTGCCTCTTAAGACATCTTGTGCTTAAGGATGAAAACACTTGATTTTCTAAGCTCTCCCGAACTGATAGCGGAGGTTGCAGCATTGAGCACCGCTGATGAATATGATTGGACCTCCAAAATTTGGATTAAAAAGCCTGAATGTGACATTTCTGCGTTGGGCAGGTTTAAGACGGATAACGTTTACTCAGAGTGAGCTGTAATCTATCAGAGTCGGTTTAGCGGTGAACGATGTCGCTGCGTGTTTCGTTCAGGATCTAGGTCTTTCAGAGGAGCCTTGGGGTGATGAGACAGCCACACAGCCTCACTCGATCATATCTGCGGCATCTCTCTGCGGCATCTCTCCGCGGTCCCTTTGAACATCCCAGACAGCCGCCAGCGCGGGACACGCCGCTCTTCAGTACACGGATTCCCTTTCATCGCTTTCCTCCTCAAAATGGCCGCTCAGCACGGCTGCTTACTGCGGGCCAGGCTTGCTCTCTGACCTTCCGCTGTTTCGCGGTAAATCGGAAAAGAGAAGCGGGTAACAGGACGTGGTGAAGCACTGCGGGGAAAGGGCGTGTTTCACGCCGCCGTGGAAGAGGACAGAACACGCGCAATCCTATTAACTGCTTTAAAAGGGTTTCAGTCCGTTCAAATGCGCCTTTCGCCGTGAAAAGAGGAACGTGTTCCCCCCCCCCTCCCCCCCCCTCGTAATCAGGAATCAATGGCACGTGTAATCAACAAGAGGAACAAAACGCCGAAACGCGGAAATATGAACACAAACCTGAATCCTGGAGTGCGTAATCTCAGCATCCTGGACTCAGATGTTGACATGATAAATTAAGAGTCGTAAACGCGACTCTCAGCGGCGACCCGAGAGATGATTGGCTCTTCCTCGCGGCGCTCCTCATCACCTGCGGGATGGCTGGTGGGCTCAGGTATTTAATCTCTGGAAACAGGCTGCCATGGGAAAATTATAATTGTCATTTCAGGACCAAGGTAGTTCATGAATTAACCTGTGCAACCCACACTTGCTGAATAGTTTTTTCTTTTAAAAAATTCCTAGTAACACATGAAAAAAGCTTTATATCCTGTTTTTGTGCATGCTGTTTAATTCAATTTAGCTATTTTTCACTGATAAGTATCTGTTTTTTTTCCTTAAATACCTTTACCTGTTACAATGTTTCTCTTTCATTCTCACAACCTACATTTTATATTTCTTGTCCCTGATTTCTTTGATCTCCATGATCTAGGAACTTTAATTGTGGATTTTACATTTTTTCGCCGTCGTAAACTGACGAGGTGCCCGTGTTCGAAATCACGAGTCGCTCACGGCTGCAATGTGATCAGTGTGCAAATTGAAGACGCCGTCGTCTAAGGGCTCCTGTCTGTTGTGGGAGGAAGAGCGTTTTATTTTTAAAGAAAGGCTGTCTCGAAGAGACAGACAGGGAGCCTATGAAAATGTTGACATTCTCCACCATTGATTTAATGAACAGTTTTATTCTGGCACGTCTGGTCTTCACAGATGTTTTGCAGCTTTAATTAGTGTAATCACCGCTCTTGAAAAAGGCCACCGGGTTGTTTAACATGCCTTGTTTGTAAAGATGCTGGGAATAATAATGAAAAAGAGATGTCATTTATTCTGTGGCAACAATAATTAAATAGTAACTGGTGTCAAGACAAAGATTATTTAGAAGACAAAAAATGGATTAATTACAAAGCTAAATTAACCTCTCCTCAATGAAAGACTGGTCTGACAGTATTTAGTAATTTGCACTTTTTTTTCCTTCCTGAAGATTTTCTTGTGTCTTTCATTATCTTCATTATGTCAGGGGCTCATATTTTTCTGTTAAATTAGTTTCTATTGTCTCTTTCTCCAGCACATCCACCTGCACCACCCAGCACCATCAACTGCACCATCAAACAGCACAACCCTGCAACATCACTAGCACCATCACCCAGCACTACCCAGCACCATCACCAACGCTACCCAGCACTGTCACCTGCTCTACCCAGCACCATTACCAGAATCACCCAGCACCATCACCAGCATCATCCAGTACCAGTACCAGCACCCCCCAGCACAATCCAACACCATCCAGCACCATCACAAGCTCCACCCGGCACCATCACCAACACCACTCAGCACCACCATCGGAACCACTCAGCACAATCCAGCACCAACACTAGCACCACCCAGCACCATCACCAACACCACTCAGCACCACCACCACCACCAGAACCATTCAGCACAATCCAGCACCAACACCAGCACCACCCAGAACCACTCGGCACCACCCGGCAGCATCATCAGCATCATCCACCATGCACACATACTAAATGATGTCTCATTGTGTGATGTCTGTTTGTATTCCCTTTAGTTTGCCCATGTCAAACCTGGCTTTTTCTATTGTTCTATCTTGCAGTATGCCCATGTGAAGACTGCCTCTTTCTATTGGGCCCTGCCCTCTGCCTGTGTGATGTGCTCCCATTTGACATGATATGTGCAATGATGTGCCAGCTGTGAGCCAGGCTTGTGAACACAGCTAAATTGGAGACAATTGTTAAAAGAAAAGGAGAACGTGTCTCCAGAACATGGAAGCCTTTCAGTGGTGTTTCCAACGGTTCACTGTGTGGGAAAGTCCTCCAGAACATTGGGCCAACACGACAATCAACCGTATCGACAGACACAGAGGGAGTAGATGACTGTATTTATAATGGAATGAGGTAACCGTGTTTGTCCATATCGTTTGTGTTATTTGCTCTGCTAAGAATGTTGAAGTTCATCTTTTGGATGGAAAAATCCTCCCCATTGCACGCCCACACTGTTTAAAATAGATGCGCATGTTGTTACCGCATGAACGTAATGACTAAAACAAATTATGAGGAAATGTAAAGGGGTATATAAAAGCATGTATTCTTTCATGCTTCTTGTCATACACTGCTTGATGTTTTCATTTTGTATCCGTTTTTGTTCATTCTGTAGGCATACTAGAGATGTTATAATTTCATAACTTAAAAATTGTTTTATTCGCACGTCTGCTTCCTCATTTATGGCTGTAAATCTGGAGTTCTGGGTTTGCAGACAGTTGAACAGCTGATCACTGTAACATGCGCCTGATTCTGAGACTTGTATGAATTACGTTGCTGAAATGAAACGGGCGTGAGCAGATCGCTTCAGCTGGGAGAGCACGCCTCACGAGTACCCACAATGCTTCACATCAAATTATGAGCGCGTGTCATTTCAAATTTATTTTCCTTAATTAAAGTTTGGCGTTCTTGATAAATTCCAATACCCGGGTTGACTGAAACCAGGCAGGAAAAATTCCCAATGTATCCTGCTTCAATTAGCCATGCTAAGCGCAAAAGTTTTTCTTCCAGAATTCAAGTTGTTCCATCCTATGGAAAGAGGCTTCGTACTCATAACATGCAGGATCGTATTACCCCCGTCTCAAAAGTGGCTTTCAATGGAATAAAAAACAAAACAGTGTCTGAATTATACATTGCTTAGAAAAACATATTCGCTGTTAGAAAATACTCCATGTTCATTTGAAAACACGTATATTTTTAGAAATTCTACATTTGGCCATCTTTATATCCAGAGAAAACATCAACCCTGCCTTGATCAGACTTCTCTTTCAAGACCTATGAATTGTGATCTTTGTTGGTGATGACATAATTATACTTTTAGTATTGATGAGATCAGTAAGTCTGCAGTCTGATAGACCCAAGAGGACAAGCTGAATGTTTGGGTATGGCTTTGAGGCTAATGAAAGCAGTGGTAGATGTAAGTCACTGTGGAATGTGAAAATGGGAAGAAATTCATGTTAGACTGCTTGAAAGCAAGTTTACCAAACAGATAGTGATTGTGTCTCAGTATTGTGACCCCGGTATTGTGATAGTTGTGATAGATAGGTACTATCGCAGCATCACAATATTGCGATCATACAGTATTTCTTTCCTATGTGGGTGACACAATGTGGAAACAAGTAATGACATAAGTATGACATGGCATGAAAAAATAAGAAGTTAAAATGCATGCAAATCAGCCTGCAAGATAAACAGCCCCAAACCAAAACAAAAAGTGAGTTTAAAAACGGTCCAAGCCCATTAAACAATGCAGAATGCTGCCGTCGCTGGCCTCTGGCGTCGCCCTCACCTCCGCCGTCAAAAAACACGGCAGGCGGAGACTAACGGACGTGCTTCTCCTCGCTGGACTCGTCCCGGCAGTGCCGCACCACAACCCTGCCAGAACCCGCTAAGCGCCTCCACCGTTCCCCCGGGCCACATCTCTCTGGACCAAGCGGCCAAAACCGGGCTGCGGTTCCGAAGCTCACTTCCTTGTCCTGCCTTGTCGTTGCTCGCTAGCACCAGTGTCAGTGTGGTTGGCTCAAGTATAGATGTTTTAGCCACCCGTATCAATGAAAGTCAATGGTAACAATATCTTGACTTTGTTTTTCATCAATTATAAATGAGTAATCAGATGTTTTGAAAGGTACCTATAGCTCTTCAATTTGGTTTTAGGGCTCAAATTTGGGTTCGGCTAGGGTTAGGGTTAGGGAAAAAAGATGTAACATTTGTATAATCCTATGCTCTGATTAAAGAACAAAGAAACCAACTAATTGTATCCTTACCATCAAATTAACCCGCAGGGGTTGTCTACTGCCCACTACATTTTTCGAGTGAGTTCATCTTTGGATGGTCCATCATTTTTTTTTTTCAACCCTGCAAGTGGAATGATATGAATGACCTAGTAAAGCAGCGGCTTCCTGTGTAAACACACCTGCGCCAGACGAGTGGACTCAGGCCCGCAGCCAGAGGCGAGAGAGCCAGAGAAACGTCTCCATCTTACTAATGGACAGCAGTCGGCAGTCACGCCCCCCTGGGGCTGTTCGCTGAGGCGACCCAAACTAACGTTAGAGTAACGTCGCCTTGGTGTGACCGATAGCTGCCCTCGGCGAGACCCTGTGTCCGGTGGGCCTGACGTCCTGCAGCAGCTGCTCGTCGTCATCGATCCTCTCGATCCTGAAAAAGAGAAATATGCCCATCTCTGCGCAGTTAATTAGGGAGCTCGGCCTGATTAAAAAACAACCACTGGTGGTTGGTGTAGTCATGGGAACGTAGAGGCACACGCATGTCCTCCTACCAAAAAAAAAGTTTGATGAAGAGAAATTGTCTGAGGAAAAAGGTTAACCATCAAAAAAAGTGAGCATTACATTGGAGAACCTTACATAATTACTGTGAGACCAATTAGAAAACCTCATTAGTTTTCCAGTACCAACTTCAAATAAATATCTGTGACTAGCTCTCTTCAATGAGCAAAGAAACCTCATTAGTGCACAATTGGTCATAGTCACTGTCTATTCAGCAGGAAACAAAAAATTGTGAGCTCATTGGGATCTTATGAAACAACACGACAAAGAATGATTCATGTTGCACACTTGTATAAAGCAAAGATTATGGAGGCATGCTTTTCATATATTGTAAATTTTCGACTAGTTTATCGCAGTGCTTTCTTTCAGGAATATAGGATAGTTCATATTGACCTCTGTGTAGCATTTTTAAATATGATCTTTCAGAAATGCTTTCAGGATGTAATATTTAATGATTTGATTATGAAAATATTGAGATAAATGAAGAGATTGTTATAAATTATACAGCTCCAGTGACTGGGGTGCTAGGGCACTGAAAGGTAACACCTTGTCCTGCACATGGGAACATTTCTGTTTCCTCTTCGGCAGATGAAAAGGAAGAGTTAAAGGATTCTAGAGGAGTCCAGACCTTTCACCACCACAGATTTCCTGTGTCCCAGATTTACTGTGCCCCAGATTTACTGTGCTCCAGATTTACTGTGCCACAGATTTCCTGTGTCCCAGATTTACTGTGCCACAGATTTACTGTGCCACAGATTTACTGTGTTCCAGATTTTCTGTGCCACAGATTTACTCTGCTCCAGATTTACTGTGCTCCAGATTTACTGTGCTCCAGATTTACTGTGCCACAGATTTACTGTGCTCCAGATTTACTGTGCCACAGATTTACTATGCCACAGATTTACTGTGCTCCAGATTTACTGTGCCACAGATCTACTGTGCCACAGATCTACTGTGCCCCAGATTTACTGTGCTCCAGATTTACTGTGCCACAGATCTGCTGTGCCACAGATTTACTGTGCTCCAGATTTACTCTGCTCCAGATTTACTCTGCTCCAGATTTACTGTGCTCCAGATTTACTCTGCTCCAGATTTACTGTGCTCCAGATTTACTGTGCCACAGATTTACTGTGCTCCAGATTTACTGTGCCACAGATTTACTGTGCTCCAGATTTACTGTGCCCCAGCATTTCCTGATCAGCCCACAAGCCCAGGATAGCAGGACACTGGTCCACAGACCTACTTCCATTCCAAATGGAGGGGAACTGACTTGCTTCGTGTTTTTTTCTCTCGGATTGGTCTCTAGTTGCACAAGATGAGTCCTGCCACTCTGAACAGCTTTTCTGTGTTGTGAGTTAATATTTACATGCATTAGTATCAGTATTAGTATTATTGGAGTTTTTGTCTGTATATTTGTGGTTGATTCTGCAGGGATAGAGTTGGTTCGTGGTGAGCGATGTTTTGCCTCTGGTATTCCTGCAGCTCCAGTGGACAGCATGTGGATGTCGTTGGCAATACCGTTTCCACATCTCACCTCCTGTCTCATTCCTCCGTCAATGTGTCACCCAGAAACAAGAGTTATGAATATAAGCACTGTTCTGTTAGCAGCTGAACTGCACCAGTCCTGTCAGTGGATGAGTATTGGGCTCTGGTAGAGATGCTCTGTTTGTGTGGGTCTTTAATATCAAAGAAGTCCCTATTTGAAACAAGTTCCATTTATAGGCTATGGTCCCCTGTAAATGGAAAACTCCATCATCACTCTTTCTGAGAAGGCAGTGGGTGGTGACAGGGTGAGTCACCTGCTCATCGGTAAACCTTCCGGTGGCTTCTGTACATGGTGATGTGAAAATGGCTACCCCTTAAGACAGGAGTGGGGAACCCCTGACGTTGGTTGAGATTTCACAGTCACCCTAAAAGATAGAGCCCTTCAGAGGACTGGTGTGGTGGGCCTTAATCAGGCAAAAGCAGCCATCTTATGCAAGGACCATAAACCACAAAGGCATAAAACCCACAGGGGATTACTGAGCGGGCGCAGGTGGCATTGCCCTTCTAAACAAAGACAAGGGTGCACTGGAGCTCTGGAGAGCCATGAGCGCATGCTTCTATGAGAGGTTCCATTTAGGACTGTACTGAAAAAGGCAAAGGAATGGTAAGTTCTGGAGCGTGTGTCCTCAGGGGTGATGGGGCTCTGGCTAGATACCATGCAGGATGACAGCACAGTAGGTGCCATGCACTTGTGGTGGAGTCTTTGTGGAAGGCGCATCGTGGGGGCTGGAGGGTGGGGAAGACACTGAGGTATATGAAAGGAGACTATGAGCGACTATGTGACCCTGTCATATTGTCTCCCCCTCAAAATCGTCTAATAGTCTAATGTTCAATATTCTATTCTTTGGGTTTGGACGAAATAGTTTTGACATCGCATTGATTATCTCATACATTATTATTTGTTCACTCTCCTCTGCCATGTTTTTTGTCTTGTGCGGATTACATTTTGTCCTGTATTTGTTTGTCTGCTATATTTGCTGCCAACATTTTTAATTAAGAAAAATGAAATAAGCCCTTTTTTTGTCCTAAATTTTAATGCCATACACGGACACAACCCCCCCTCCCCCCCAAAAAAAACGGATCCAGGACCTAAAAACACATTTGCTGAGCTACCTAGAGTGCTATGCTCTATTATATAGCGTCCTTTTCAAATGAAACTGTGCGTTGAACTACCGAGAAAGTTCAAACGAAACAGGGAAAAATCGGCGATACAATGCCTTTCTTTAATTTTCTGTTTTTTTTTCTCTCCCTCGTTAATTTTGCAGGTTTTTTAAAACTCCGTTCCAGTTCTGCTGCTCTGTTTTCCTACCCGGGGTCTGCTCTGAGGGCAGGGAGGGGGATGAGTGTGCAGCCAATTTGTCTCCGAGCCCCGAGGAACTTCGGCAAACTCTCCAAAGTAATTCCCTCAATTCAGGCTCCCTAAAATCTTGCCCCGGCACAAACAATAGCAATGCTTTGTAAAAGCCTTTCTAAAACCTCTGCCAAGCATAATTTATCATTTGAATGACAATAGGCCACTTAACACTGCTTTAATTATTTCCGTGCGCTATCAGCGACTTGACGAGCGCTGTGTTGTAACTGTTGCCTATCATTAACGGTAGGGGTTATGGGCAGTCCCTTATCATCTCCTGAGTGAGGCCTGCAAGTTTAGTCTGGAAGGAAATATTTTAACTCCCTCAACTTTCCCCGAGAATAAGAACCTCGGCCATTTCTAATGCATGGTATTCCTTCTATTATAAATGTACCTTTTGTACTGGCTGCAGACTAATTTCTCTAAGGACAACAGTATGGGGGAATTGTGAGCTAAAAAGAATATGAACATTTTGTATGAAATATATTACTGGGGTGCTATATATTAGGACAGATTTGGGACTACACACGCATCATAGTTATTATACCTTTTAGAGAATAAGTGCTCTGTGCTCATATGATGTTTACATGTGAATTTTATTTTATTTATATTGTATAAGGGTTAATGCATGCGTGGTTGCATTTGCAAACGGTTTATTGATTCATAAATCAGAAGTGGAAATGATCTTCAACTACATGACACAACACACACGTCTACGCCTCCTGATGAACATGCACCATGGCTGCAACCTCTGTTCTTCACATTCATGATGATGACATGAGCTGTATATTATGACTTATGCCACTGATATACTATATATATATACGGGAGGTGGTATTTGCATAATTAGTTTAATATTACAATAAGAGGGGTTTTTAGAAGTGCTTAGGACGCATGCCTCCCTCCTGCCTCTCCAAAGGGCTGCCTGTGAGGCCTGCTGTTCGTGCCGAGGCCACAGGGGGCGCCATGCTGATGAAGCCACCTAACCTGATTCCATCACCTTTTAAATAATTCAATCATTCAACCGTTTTTATTCTAAAATGTTTCCCTTTATCTTGTTTTTTTTAGTAGTCGGCAGAGTGATAATTAGCGATTCCACCCCCCGACGCTGAAAAATGTGGTTTTAAAAAAAAAAAAAAGCTCTTGTTAGATTTGGAGGTTTACAGCTTTAAGCTGAAGCACGGAGACAGACAATAAAGTGAGCAGAGAGATGATAAATCTTCAAAGGGCGCGATAATTCACTAACTGGGAGGTTTTAGAATTTTATCCCGGGTTTGATGTGTTCAACGCTGACACGTACAATAAAATGATGAATGCAAACATAAAAAAGGACAAAACACAGCCCTGGGAGTCTGGGAAATGTCTCTCTTAAACGCAGCAAAGGCAGTAATTTAGTTGAGCAATGAAACTGCAGGCACACCCTGCAGTACCCCCCCACCGCAGGTGATATTTGACGGGATTATTGGAAATATTTGTCAGTCTCTCTGTACTCAACAGTCAAAATGGCATTTATTTATTTATTTATTTATTTAAGAATTGACATCTCTGAAGTATGACGGTGGGTAAAATCTCCAGCGTATTGTGTAACAAAGTGTTGAGTGCTCATAGCGTTAATGGCGCCTTTCAGGGCTCTCTTAGCTACAGTATAAACAGCGCGAGCGCTCAGATTAGCGGCTAAGTGTTAAGGTCTAGTCTTAGAGCTCCCTTTGTAGCGAAACGAAACACAGTCTTCATTCAGATTTGCGGCACTCCAAAAAATCGGACTTCAAAATATTTCCTCAGCGAGAGCGGCTAACGGTTCCCACAAAGTCCCGGGCGGGCTCCCCCCCCGGTTCTTAAGCGGCGAATTCTAGCCGGCTGATGTCATGGCGCTGAATACGCTACGCTCTGGACTCCCTTTGTCGAGCCGGGCCTGAGCAGCCGCGCCTCGCCCGCGCGTTTCTCGGGGAAAGTGCGGATTTAATTAGCACTTAAATCCCCTGAAAAATTCATGAATTTGCCCTCCCTCACTGGAAGTGACTTAAGCAGTGGTGTGCGGCTCCGCGGCGGCCCCAGCGGCCGCGCACTAGAAAGGAAGCCGCAGTTTATGTAAATAGAGGCCGTGTGTTTACTCCGCGGCAGGATGAGGGGCCCCGGACGCCCGCTCAGCTTAGCCGATCCCGCCAAATGGGACCTCTCACCGTCAACTTCAGACTTATTAAACTGATTACCAACTCCAACTAATTAATCAGAGCCAGGCCCTTTCTTTTCATGCAGAGAGGGAGCTCTGTTTGTCTCGCGCCCCCCCCACCCCCCACCCCCCCCCCAAGCCCCCCAGCCCCCCACCCCCCACCATACACACTCCTTCCTCTTTGCTTTTCCCTTTTTCATTCTTCCCTTTGATTGAAGGAACGGTTATTTTCAAGCGCAGTCTGAGCCGACGGGAAAGGAGGATACGTAGTAATTATCTTAAACAAACGAGACGCTCTTTAATAAGCAGATCAAAACAGGAGCGAGAGGGAGTGGAGGGGCTAAATGCATTCAAAGGTGTGTGTGTGTGTGTATGTGTTTGTGTGTGTGGGTGTGTGTATGTGTTTGTGTGTGTGGGTGTGTGTATGTGTTTGTGTGCATGTGTGTGCGTGCGTGCATGTGTGTGTGCACGTGCGTATGTGTTTGTGTGTGTGTATGTGCGCGTGTGTTTGTGTGTGTGTGTGTTTATGCGTGTGTGTGTGTGTGTGCAGGTGTGTCTGTATGAGCTAGTGTTTGTGTTTCATTGTTTTTTTTATGTGTGTGTATAAATGAATGCAAACATATGTAATTAATCAGCTTGGGTTCTCATCCATTTTACTCTAAAGTAATAATAACAGAAGTAATAACAGAAAACCCTGTTGTCCTTATTTTGCCCGATTAAAATAAATATTTATCTTATGGCACGCCGTTAGTAAAATTGCTATGCCAAATGTTTCAACTGTTGTTTAAATGGGACATTTTTTTCACTTTTTTTTAAACAGCTGCTGTACTAATGCACTGAAGATCCTGGCATAGAGTGTTTTTTGCCTCTCTTTTGGCTAAGACAACAATGCAATCATCAAAATATAGCTTCAAGCGGCAATTATGGGGGCCAAGCATGTTTAAATACCCCAGCGAGTACTAACTAATAAAAAAACATGGCCGACTTATATAATTACAAGTGTAATTAATTTATTATGCAATATTAGTTAGCATTTAAATTAAACCTCATGTGCCTGTTGATCTAGTCTGCTGAATCTTAGGAAAAAGTGGAATATAAAAAAGGGAAACATAAGTCCATCCATGAAAATGTAACATTTTAAATTGCATGCACCCCATGAAGACACATCTCTATCACGTGCGCAAACCAGATAAGTTTCATGTGTTCTAAATAATAATGTTGGATATATGGGTCATCCTCTCTACCTGCAATATGATTTGTTGTAGCTGCAATGTTGTCTCTACAAAACTACTCAGTGACAAACTTTATGAAGGGCTATCCCAGGATTGTATATATACAGTGTCTGTGCTACATGAGTACAGTGATTAATGAGGAAATGTTAATTAAGCATTGGCAAACATTTCAATTGTATTGCATATAGCGGCTGTATTTTTCCAGTAGTTGTACTCTATTCAAGTTTGGTACAACTACAGGATATTGCATATTCCTGCTGGACATACTATGAGAGACGAAGATGTATTGGTAAATTCGGTGTATTCCTTTACACGTTATGTACAATCATTTATTATTTAGTGATTTATTTTGGCAGCCAGATTTCTTCAGTTGCACTTCAGGGTTTGTGTGAGTTTGATGGGACAGCCTGTGGTCTAGACCCAGAACCCAGCTCGTGTAACCTTAAAAAGACATTTGCGAGGTCATATGTAAGTGAAGATTCTCATTTGTTCAATGTGAAATAAATGAAGGTGTCGCCATACATGTATTAGTCATAATGGGTTTATCTACTAGCAGGTGAAGAAGACAGTTTAAGCTTGCTAATGTTCTTTAAGTAAAGCACTTAATAGATTGTATGCCTACTGTAAGACAGAGCTGTAGGGAAAAGAGCTGGGCTAGACTGGAGATTCCTCTAAGTGTGTACTGAATGAGTCTGTGTGGTGGGCTGAACTGAGTTTGAGGGATTTATTCAGGGAGGGAAGCAAATTGCAGTTGAACTGATGTGGAGAAGGCCACAGACAAACTGGGTTATAATTTACATGGATTGAGTAGATGGAGAAGAAGTATTTGTCTTAGCGTGTGCACACAACAGAGAAAACCCTGTCCCTCTCTCTGCAGTTTGTTCTTTTTAACCAAACCTGTGCTGTCACACACCTGGATTCGTGTGTCCTGTGGTTTGCCTTTTTATTCAGAATGTGCTTTTTATTTGTTCTGTTTTGTGAAACCTGTTTTGTTATCTGATTTTAAAGGACCCATGGTGATTGAATCCCGGCCATAGTTCAGTGGTTGCTCCTCACATTCCAGATGTTTCTGCGGGTCCCGGTGAACTGTTCCATTCATCAACCACTGCATGAAAACTACCTGTAATAAATGTGCCTTCATCATCTCCCACCTGTACCCCCCCACCACCCCCCTTCTTCTATCAGGACTCAACCTCACATTTCAAATGTGAAATTCTCCCAAAAAATTTTTTTTTAACAAAAAACTTTAATCAACCTTAATCATGGAAGCACATCCAATTGAGGCTCCTCTTCTCCATGTGGTGATGCAGCACAGTGTGGTCACATGGGCAGGGGTCTGTGGGGCGGGGCACAGTGTGGTCACATGGGCAGGGGTCTGTGGGGCAGGGCACAGTGTGGTCACATGGGCAGGGGTCTGTGATGCAGCACAGTGTGGTCACATGGGTAGGGGTCTGTGGGGCGGGGCACAGTGTGGTCACATGGGCAGGGGTCTGTGGGGCAGAGGCACAGTGTGGTCACATGGGCAGGGGTCTGTGGGGCGGGGCACAGTGTGGTCACATGGGCAGGGGTCTGTGATGCAGCACAGTGTGGTCACATGGGCAGGGGTCTGTGGGGTAGAGGCACAGTGTGGTCACATGGGCAGGGGTCTGTGAGGCGGGGCACAGTGTGGTCACATGGGTAGGGGTCTGTGGGGCAGAGGCACAGTGTGGTCACATGGGCAGGGGTCTGTGGGGCAGAGGCACAGTGTGGTCACATGGGCAGGGGTCTGTGGGGTAGAGGCACAGTGTGGTCACATGGGCAGGGGTCTGTGAGGCGGGGCACAGTGTGGTCACATGGGTAGGGGTCTGTGGGGCAGAGGCACAGTGTGGTCACATGGGCAGGGGTCTGTGGGGCAGAGGCACAGTGTGGTCACATGGGCAGGGGTCTGTGGGACAGTGCATAACCTGCTTTGCATAGGTTAGGGACAGTGTGACTAATCTGGGCTCCCCAGTCTTACTGCTCGCTCGTCTCTACCCTGCTCAGGGCCCCGCAACTTGCCTGCATGTCACACGTAGACACGATCACACGCAGTTAAACACGTACACCTGTTCACGTTTGATCCCACTCCTCTTTCCTGTCTGATGGGTTTTAGGCGCTAATCTGGGTAAACATCTGAAAATAACCTCTGAGGTGTTATAATGGCACTTTGCTTGAAGAGGGGAGCGTGTCTGCGCGTGAGTGTGTGTGTGTGTGCATGTGTGTGTGCGGGTGTGTGTGTGCATGCGTGTGTGTGTGTGCATGTGTGTGTGTGAATGTGTGTGTGTGTGAATGTGTATGTGCGTGAGTGTGTTTGTTCTTGAACAAGCTCTCACAGGTCATCATTCTGAGTGAGAACATGAGCTGTTGTTTCCTCTGGAGGGGATAATGCCTGCCTTTTCCTTCCTCCTCTAATATCTCAAACGCCAAGTGTATCCAGCGCCCTTATTGCTCCTAATTAATGTGCGATTAAAGACTAAAATAAGGGATTCCACCAGCGATTTGTTTTTCGAGGAGTGAAAAAGGAATCCCCTCTGGATCTTCGCAAAGCATCTGAGGATTCTCCTTGTTCTGTTTATCAAATAAACCTCGTAATTACAGCCTTCAGATAAGTAGGCTAAAGAGATGCCACCCGCCCTCTTCCTGCGCCGCATCCTGACAGAGACAGCGACGCGGCCCCGCTAATTTCCGCTAATATGCTTGTCCAATGACTAAGCCTTTGTGTCTGCCTGGCTGTGACTGACCCACCTTCCTCGCTGAGCGTTCCGGGGCCCGGCGGGTGGCTTTCGCTCGTTAGCAAACGGCAGAACCCCTCTTCGCTAACTAAACTAGCGACCACGCAGCAAGCCCCCTCTCTCTCTCTCTCCCCCTCTCTATCTCTGTCTCTATATCTCTCTCTCTCCCCCTCTCTATCTCTCTCTCTCTCTCTGTCTCTCTCTCTCTCTCTGTCTCTATCTCTCTCTCCCTCTCTATCTCTCTCTCTCTCCTCTCTCTCTCTCTCTCTCTCTCTCTCCCTCTCTCTCTCTCTCTCTATCTCTCTCTCTCTCTCTCTCTCTCTCTCTCTCTCTCTATCTATCTCCCTCTCTCTCTCTCTCTCTCTCTTTCTCTCTCTGCTTTCCTCACTGCCACGCAACAGTCACCCGGAAAGGGTGTGTATGGTGAGGCCTTTTTTCAGAGACAGGGAAATGGTGTGGACAGTAAGTTACACATGAAACTGTTTCAGTTACATATGATACAGGGAACAAGCGTGGGGGAAATTTGTTTTGCAAATTTTGTTCAGGTGCACAGTGCATCGTATTCAAAGGCAAAGCATTATGCTTACGTCAGTCTTGGGTGAACTATAAATTTAAGCATGAGTGAGGTCAGAGATCACGCTGACCTGGCCCAATAGGCATGGCCTATCCTCAAATCTTTTCACCAACAGGCCATTCCTACCCTTGCACTCACCTTCCTGGGTCAGAGGGCGAAATTGTACTTTGGAGGCAATTTAAATTTAATGTGCAATTTAGTCCTTCTTTTCACTGACTAACAGACTGATGTTGGGTGCTCACGACCAGTTAGCTTAGCTAACTGCAGCGCTAGCTACATGTACTAAAGGATTATTTACACATGACTTTGCTAACTTGGATGCTAATGTGTCAATTCATCACTTGGTCCAATTTCATCACTAATTCTAATTCCCCAAAACGACACAGGTATTTTATGTATTTTTGAAGGCTTTTCCCTCCGTGTGAAGGCTATTTCTATACGGACTCAGATGATGATCTTTCCTACTCACTTGTTTCAGTGACATTCATCCAGTGTGTGAACTGTGACTTGTTTTTTTTTTCTCTGTATGCAGTCAGGTAAATAATAAGGTGGTGTTTTTCTTTCAGGATTAGCGCTGGGCTGGACAGAAAAGTTAAAGGGATTAAGACTGGACTGGGTCAGGGCCACAGCTTGGTGGTGTAAGGGGTGGGAAATGAGTCATCGCAATGCTAGGCTGGTATAACAGGCACACTGTCTTGTGTTTGAATTGTTCTGGAAAGTGCTCACAGGAGCTTTAAACAGAAGTAACTACTCATTGCGATTCGGTATCTGAAATGGATGACAGAGTGAATCACTAAGTGAAAGCGGTCAGCTTCAGCAGAGGAATTTGTAAACAATGTTCCTGTTCGCTCAATGTTCTGCAAAAAGCGCATTATCACAAATCTGCATGTCTCTTTAATAGATTCTGATTATGGGAAACGACAAATGCTTATAATTAATTGCTTGATTGTCATAATTGGCTGCTACTGGCATTGGGAGAAAGGAGGACACTGATGAAGGTTTTTTTTTTTTCTAAAAGTGAATATTTAGAAACTAGAACCCGATATAGTGGGATTTAGGTCTTTTGTGCTGTTTTCTGTGCTAAACTGCAGGTTTACATTGTTTCAATTGCAACTGAATATGACAATGGGTCTGGTGATTTATTGAAAGACAATGGACAATCCATGCACGAAAAACACAGAATTTATTGATTTAAAACCCTCCGTGCATCTCAGCTTCTCCATCCTCTTAATTTTTTAAAACTCTTTTTAAATTCTGGAAAGAAAAGTTGTTACACCCCTAAAAAGTTGGCCCACTTCAGTAACTTTGTAGTAACACTAGTTGTATGCAGTTTTATGCAAACATTACTGAGGAAAATTATATTTACAAATTCTAATATACATTATTTTGGAACATGACTAAAACAACATACATTATTAAATCAGGTGTACATATCCTGAAATACTGGGTCGCATCAAAGGCTCCTGATCTTCTGCTCGATTGGCCCATGGTGTAAAGAAAACCCGTGTTTTTTTTAAAGCTAAGTAGGTCAAAATGTGATTATACCACAGTAAACTGTTTTCAGCTCGTTCAATAATCCTGTTTTTCCTGCCTCTCTTTATTGCGGCTCTGTCTTTGAATTATGTTAATTCTGGGATTGATTGGCCTCCAATTCCTCATTCTGCGTAGCACAATAATTGTGGTTGCGGCTAAACGTAAGTGAAACGTGTGCGTCCCTATGCGTGAGAACGCACTACACGTCAACTGTGGCATCCATTTTAACACAGATTCTCTGCTGCCTCTTGAAAGTACCGATCAGTTCCAAGTTCATTTGTATTTAATGTGCTGTAACTACTAAGTATAGGGGATGAAAATAAAGACCAGGGACCTGTCAATAGGGTGTACAAAAATGCATACTGCATTTCAAAATGCATCTCTAAATAACAGCTAAGGCTGTGTGACACTGTTGTATGTGAAATCTCAATGTGGCTCCATTTTATGTAAATTCCTTTGAAACGATTCTGTGGGAGCCTTATCCTTCATGTTCTCATCTGCATGAATATGCTGTAGAATGTGTCTGTATGTATTTAAATTGCTCAAATCAGCAAGCCCAATCCCATTTGAATTTGCTTCATTTGTGATGAAGAAAGCACCATGCTTGTGAGTAGGTTTTATATTATAACACTCTGATGTAATGAAGAATAGTTATTGGTCACTGATGTGCAATATGTTTATTTGTGCATATATGTTGGTGTCAGCATTTATTTTGGAGAAGATGGTGATTGAATGGAACTTATTTAACTTATTCCAGAAATATTGCTTGTGTTGCTAGTCTTTGATTTTCTCCTTAGGCCACATACCCCTCTTTCTGATATTCCCTTATATCTCTACGTCTCAGCACCATATCTCTATACCCCTGTCTACAATAATTTCTAAATTCCAGTAACATATCTCTTCACCACATCCTCCTTTCTCTGCACCCTGTTCTGGTTATGGATAAAGATATCTGAAAATCAATTAGGCCAGATGCGTAGACAGATGAATGAATGGATGAATGAATTAATGACTTTTTTTCAGTTCATCATTCATTTTCTGTACCTGTTGTTCTCTGTGGTTGGTGTACACTGTGCAATGTACTGTATACTCAACTGTTGCTCAAAACAATTCCACATGATTTAAAATAGTGCGGCCATTTTCAAGTTCACAAAGAGCACATCCAGAGCATCCTCTCACCAGCAATTCCCAGTGTTGGATCTGATACCACATCTCCTCCCCATGGGTCCCCTCTTCCAAAGCCAGGATGTAGTAGACGCTAGGCTTGATGCAGTGCTACTCTATATGCCCTAGCAATATTAGGAGCCCAGCTGAGATTAAGGGCCTGTTCTGCACATCAGACAACCTTGTTTGATGATGAGAACAGGCCCTTCATCAACGATAAACATTCTTATCATAGCAAATGAGGGTCCATTATCGATGATCTTCTCTGAAAATTAAATAAAGGTTTATTCATATTCCAATGCTCACAGAACATGTTCACAGTCAATGGAAACTTAAGCGTTTCTGAAAGCTCCTGGTTATTATTTAATTTGTTTTTGGATAGTTCCTGACCAGCTAAATAAAAGCTTTGTTACATTTGCATAACTGTTCTATTCTGTGGACAAAGGTATGCAAGCAATATGGACCTATTTTATAATGTAGCTGTTTGGGAGTGGCATAAAAATGTGAAAATGTTTGTTAAAACGTGAATTAAATGTGTTATGTATGTCATTCAAAACTTACTACAACCTTACAGCAGTGTTATTCAAGAATAGTGGTCTTACCTGTAAGTGTGCCTTACCTGTAAGTGTGTACAGGAATAGGGATCTTACTCGTAAGTGTGTGCAGCAATAGTGGTCTTACCTGTAAGTATGTGTAGGAATAGGGGTCTTACCTGTGTGTCTTACCTGTAACTTTGTGCAGCAATAGTGGTCTTACCTGTAAGTGTGTGCAGGAATAGGGGTCTTACCTGTAAGTGTGTCTTACCTGTATGTGTGGCAGGAATAGGGGTCTTACCTGTAAGTGTGTGTTACCTGTATGGGTGCCTTAGCTGTAATTTTGTACAAGAATAGGTAAGTGTGTAGTGTGCACAGCAGAAGCCCATTCAAACCTCACAATCTCTTCCTCTAAATGCCCATGTGGGAAAAACTGAGGGTGAGAACAGGACAACTTGGTGAGTGTAGTGTGGAGAGTTTAGTGAATACAGGACTGTGTGGAAACAGTACAGCCTCATGAACAGGGTACAGCTGAATTAGACCTCTACTTTCTCCAAATTCAGAATATCCAGTCGTATTCATAAGCTAAACCCAGCACTGCAACTCTAGGCTAGCTCAACCATTCTTTTTTTTTTTTACTGGATAAATTGGGAGCTGCTCTTCAAGGACGCTTTGTGGAGTTTCGAACTTCCAAAGGAAAGCGTGGAGCCTCCACCCAGACCACGGAGGAGGGGAGTGGGCGTTTTTTTTGTCTGTGGCTGATTGGGGTTTGCAGGGGGTTCGCACAATGATGTTTTCTTAACCCTAATCTCTCCCTTTCTGACGGGACTGGCGCGGAGTCTCCCTCTAATTAGATAAAGAATTAAGGAGTGGATTAGACGACGGAGAGCAATGCCAGTTCTCCTGACCACGGTAGCTATTTCAAGTCACCATTTAAATTATCTCATGCTTATTGCTTTTTTTTTTCTCTCTCCTCCTTGTTTTGCATTATAAAACAGCAGCAGGCAGAATGACAAATACTGTTAATCTCTTGCTTACTGGCAATGCATTACAAAGGGGTTAGGCAGGATTTTGCTGCTGTGCAGTAAACACTCAAAATTCAGCAATTGTCCATTACTGCTTAAACACGACGGATAACAGGCGTCATTAATTAAACAGTGGGAGTAAGTGGGGTTATATAAACTGAAATTAATAAATTGCGGCGAACATAAATACACATTTTAAAATTGTTTTCCGAACCAAGAGTTGAAGATGAAGAAAAAATAAATAAGTAGAAAAAACGTTTTGAAATTTGTGTCCTGCCCAATCCAGGGGATAGATTTAGTCATGGAGTGTTCCTTTAATTTGTTTGCCACATTCTTATATTTTCCAGAAAAATGATCAAGTCGGCATTTAATTGCTTTAAGAAAATAAATCACTTTCCGTAACTGCAGTGTTCTTGCCAAGCGTATTGCACGCAAGCTGTAAGGAACATGAAATATTTCACCATTTTTTTTTTCAGTCAAAATAATCAGGTTAGATAGCAACATGACACAGCTTTATATATTTATATAGAACAAGGCCCAGAAGTCACGTCCTGTTTACACGGTTTCCTGATGAAAAATCCTCTGAAGAAAATAATTTGGACAGTAAAACCAAATGTTACATTCCAAGGATTTGCATAATTTGTAGTTTGATAACTACAGTATATAATCATATCATTCATGTGTTTTGACATGAAGTCCCTAAAAACTTTGTGGCTATTTTTCTCACATTATCATGCATATCTCACGAGACATTCACGTTATCTCATGAGCTACATATTAGCAGCGTTTTCACATGTGCCAGTGCAAGGTATCATTCTTCACAGCTTTAAAGATAATTTGACACCTCTTTGCTGAATGCAGGTTGACATCCTTACTGGTGACTGTACTTTAGAGTGTTACACATATCATTATACATTTGGAAGTGTGGGACAAGGCTCGGTCCAAAATAATCTGTTAAATTGCCCTTTCAGGAGGAGGTGTGGTAAAATTTAGCAGCATAAATATGCAATAGTATGTGGGAGTTATTATTTTTTATATTTACTAGTAATCTTACTAGCCACCTGTTTTTCAAACATGATCAAGTGCGCAAAGACTATTTTTGTCCTCTTTTATGTTGCTTACTATCTTTAATTGCTGAAGTTTACTCTGGTGGTGTGCCTTTATCACATTTAGTTGCATTTTTAGATGCTACAAGAACCAAACTAGCTGGCTAGCTAACATTAGTTAATTATGACCATACTTAGTACTAAACTACTGAAATAATGGAAACTAGTAACTTTGGCCTGGCCTGGCGGTTAGCAAAGAAATGTAGCCAAAACTGCTCATTTGTGATAGATTAATAGCCTGGGGCTACTGTAAATGTCCTGCCCTGCAAGGTAGCTTATTGCCTGTTTATGATATGATGATACAGTATGTCTATGTTGCTTGCTAGGCATTGCATGATGCAAGATTGTAAGCTAGCAAGCATAATTGCGTCTAATCTCGTTAACTAATACAAAATTCACATTTGCTTTTAAATGAATGTAATTATCTACCATTCTCATCCGAACCCATCCAACCTTACTTCTATGAAGGTACTGATGCCTCTTAGCTTTTCAGGTTGCTCATAGCTCTGTCATTAGCTACAGACTTGATAAAATAACTCCTGTGAGTAATTCTTTGCCACTCTTTCATGTTATCTTCCCATCCTTCAATGGTAGAAGGGACAATGTCACTTCTTTTTAATGTAGTTTTGATGTAACTTTCTATCATTTTATGAGATGTTTAATTAGCATTTAGCATTTTGTTTGTTCACACTTCTCTCTCACATATCCCATGCATGGTATCATGGGACTCCAGTGTATTGGGGACAAGACTCCATAATGAATAATCAAAATTATCTTATTTTCTGTCCTGGAAATGAGCAGAGAGTCACTCATGAACTATCCCCGAAGAAGTCCTGGCAATGTTGAATGTGCACTAAATTAGAACACTTACTAAAGGGTACTTATTGAGAACATCAGTATAATTACGAGTACTACAAACAGGAAAGCTACGGGTATATTTAGTCAGAAACTGTTGTTTGTGACAACAAGAAGTAACTTAATGATGCACTGTACAGTCAAAGAGAACAATTGATGATTTTAAATTGATGAAGACCTAAAAGCAGAACGAACATCCATAAAAAAACAAACAAACAAAAAACAGGCAAAAAAACAACAACAACAAAACCCTGACCACACCTCAGTCATCTCTGAACCTTTGTGTGCGGCGGTGCCCAGGGCTGGGGGACATTCGCCGCCTGTGAACAGGTGTTCTCCTGTAATTACGCGTGCATTGGCAGGCCTAATTGCTGAAACATCCGCTGTGTCAATTTAACAATGACTGACTCATCGGGGCGTTCCTCCCCTCCCGTCAGTCACCAGCTGCCGGGCGCCCGTGGCGACGGCGGCGTCTCCCCGCTCCTCAGACGCGCTGACGTCACCCGGGCGACCGCTCCGCGCGCTGGCGGCTTCCGTGGAAATGCTCCGAAGCTCTCCTCTCTCTGGCTCGACCGGGTCCTTCACTGCTGTTGTGGGCCTCGCGCGGTGATGTCACTGCTGTGGGCTTTCATCTCCGTCACTGTGCGACTGTGACTCCACCGGTATCGCGACTCACGTCGTGTCAGTATCGTGTCACGATATAGCACAGCCTCTACGCATCCACTGAGTTTTTAATAAAATTTACTTATATATTCCTAACTTATTTGTTGCTATAAATGAAACACTGCAAGTATATTAGCCTCTTTTTGAAAAAAAGAAGGGCCTATTAGGTCTCAATGTGGTCTGGGTTTACCGCATAAACCATCAAAGACAAGGCATTCACAGCAGCTTGACAATTGGCTTTGCCCCACCAGCGCTCATGTGAGTTTCTTATTTACCCATTACATTTCTTCCTAATGGCAAATCACATGCTCAACAGGCACTGGAAAGGGGTGGGGTCACCGATTCCCCATTTTTGTCCCTCAACGCTGAGAATGGAATGTTACACATAAATATTGTCATAATATTGTGATAATAAATATGTAATATTTATGGATGAATTGTGTTATATGGCCACCCGGCACCCCCCGCATACCCCCCCTTCCCATGGTCACGGAAATCCTCACATCACTGAACTTCACTGTGGTCAGTAAATGAATCAGTGTTCGTTTGGGCCACCAGTGAACTGGAAAAAAAATAGAGGACGTCAGTTGTATGCTCTCACTAAAAACACTCTGGAAGGTATCCATATTGTACTTCATCCATCTTGTGATTAAACTAAACTTCTTTAACTGCTGAGGGACTGTATGATATTTACCTACGTAATACCGAGACAGTAAAAAAACATCAGGACTAAGGATGTCATATCTGTCATATCCTGACTGTTTTGTATCCTGCGCTATGCAACCACACATTCGCTTTTTTTTTTTTTTTTACATCACACCAAGATTGCAAGACAAAAAAAAATGCAAGTCTGTTCACAAATATAAACATCAGCCTAAAAGGAATCAAGGCATTTTAGTCATCTAATGCATTCCTTTGACTTCACAGTATAATCTGTGAGCTGATTTAAATATGGCATGTTTCAAATGTAATGTACCACTTGTCACTTCAGCTTAAGTGAACATTTATGATTTTTTTTCCCTCGTACGAAGAGGAAGCCTCCTTTGTGATTGTGCCTCTGAAGGCAAGCAGGAACAGGACGGTCCCTGTACCAGCAGAGACCGCGGTGCGTCGTTCGTGTTTGGGCTTGCTCCATATTGTTTGACAGGGCCAAGGAGAAGACGGGGGCTACACAGTCTGTAATTTAATTAACCCTCTCAGTTCCCCACAGGGCCACGGTAAGCAGACAGGCCTCTGGGCGCTGGGTTTATTTTCGGCTCTGCAGATGTTAAGGGTCTGGGTACTGTCGTGTGCTTCTCCCCAGAGGACGGGCGGGGTGGGGGCGTAGGGGGGGTGTTTCAGAGGCCGTGAGGGGTGAGCGCCGGAGTGGATGCTGACGTTAAATGGCTCCTGCGGGAAATCAGGTCTGTGTGGGCGACGCCTTGGCAACGTGGGGCCGATGTCTGCAATATGGCTCAAACTGTTTCTCATCTGCGTCTCGCCCCTTGGTGACTCACGCGCTGGGGTCGCCCTCCCCGTTTACTCTCCCGGCCTGACAGGGAGAGCCCGGCTTTTTACGGGTAAAGGGGCGCTCCACGCACCCATCTCCGCATCGTCTCTGGTTCCGCACCATTCCTGTCTTCCCTGTAACCTTCATCCCTTTGCGTCATTCCTTTGTCTGGAACATTCTCCTCTCCCCCACTCTACCAATAGCATTCCCATCCATCCATCCACCCATTATCTGTACCCGCTTATTCCTGGTCAGGGTCGTGGGAGGTAACATTCCCGTGTGTAACACTTCATCTCTTGGAGCTGTAATACTCTCTCTCTAATGCTTTCCTGTCTCTCAGGCTTTTTGGCTTTTATTCTCAAACAAATTACACTGGCAGCCATTATCCTTCCATGCTAAGATTTATGTCTATACAGATTACCGCACCCCTTCTTATTTTGTCCTGTCATATTTGGCCTTTGTTTTCACATTGGGGCAGATGGGCTGACTGGCCTTCCCTTCCTCTCAAAGGTGACATGTTGAGATTGACGGGCTACCCTCAGGTCCCAGAGACTCTGCAGGGTAATGGCAGGGTTGACATTTGCACACCTGATGGCTCTGTGCCTCTCAGGTACATCTCAGGTACGCTGCTTTGCATATAATGCACACTGGGGTGATGCTGTACTGCAAGGGTGACGCAAGGTATTTCATCTAAGGACAGTGGATGCCATGTGGCACTGCACGAAAATTTACAGCATTTAAATGCACAGCATTTACGGGAGGACACAAATCCGAAAACACACTTACAGCCGAGTGTGGTATGCGTCAACGTCACAAACCACAGTTCTGTCAGATATGGACATGAATTTGAGGTGTGCTTGTCCAGACACTTTGTGTCCAGGCACAAATTACCAGACATGCCCGTCCACGTCTCAGGACAGGCTGTGAAATTTCAGTGCAGGCTGAGTCCCAGAATTAATAGGGAATATCCAAGTTCAGAAATCCCCGATTACAGACGTGGCCCACGATTGTGCAGAAGTTTCTGGAAATACGCATGTTGACACGGGGAAACTACCACTCATGACTGACACACCCCAAATTTAAATTAAATTTAACACGTCAGATATCTTTTAGATGCTCATGCAGTGTGGAAGGAGAGAACCAACACAACCAGGTGTGGTTGAGTTCAGGTCTTCAGCTGCCCATCAGAACAGCAGCCACAACTGCAGCAATAGGCAGCATTTACAAAACTATGCCCATATTATAAGGGTTGGGCAGGGTTCCTCAGCTGAACCTTCTCATTCATTTTGTGTGTGTGTAGGGTCTCGGACAATATGAGCCTTTGCTTATAGTGGAATACAAAACAAAAAAACTGTGTAAGGCATTACATGCCACTTGTGTTCTGCTTCTCTCTGAGTCTGGCCAAACAGGACAACCATAAAGCTTTCTTTCTCCTGTTCTCTGTGTTTTCCATGACAAGCAAAACACTGGTATTACACCTGAAGATATGATAGAGATTATTATTATACTAATAACAAGGTCTGTGTAAATAAACCATTGGTGAGATGAGTGTGTGTCTGTTCTTTGAAAAACGGGTAGAAGCAGGGCGGACAAGTATGAGTTCACGAGGCCCTCAAAGTTTCCCATTAAGATTTCAGAGAGAATTTTCTATACGACTGGCCTGAATACATCAGTTTTAAATTGCGCGAACTGACTGGAATTTAATTCTTGTTCATTTCAAAATTAACTAATTAAATAGGCAATTGTGAGCAATTACAAAGAAGAATTACCGAACACTTCTGTAAATGTCCTAAGTGGTAACACAGACGATGCTGCTATTTAAAAGCAAGGGTGGAAAAAAAAGTCATGGGCAAACAAACTGACACCTTAACATGTCGTAAACAAGGCTCTGTCAATCTGGCACGTTTGCAGATGCTTGGCTGACTGAGAATCACAATGTTTTTCCAGCGGCACTTCATTAATTTGTGGTGTAGAATTCATTAGGACAGCAGGCCCCCCGGGAGGCTCCCGTGGGCTGGGCGAAGGTGACGGGAGGTAGGGGGGACAGGTGCGGGAAGGCACCGCTCGGGCTGGCACCCGTGTGCGGAACCCTAAACGCGCTACCAACGCGCTCAGAACGTACAGACTCTAACGTACCCGCTAGCCTCGCTGGGGCCGCGATTTAAACGTAACACCGTAAAAAGAGCAGTTTGAACATGGTGGCTTTAGCGTTTTCACTCCTCTATCTCTCTCCTTCTCTCTCTCTCCCTCTCTCTCTTTCCTCTATCTCTCTCCCTCTCCTTCTCCCTCTCTTCTCCTCAGCCGACAGCTTGTGTCAGAGGCAGTGGGAGCTCTCCTCTCTCTCTCTCTCTCTCTCCCAGGGAATTTTCATTAAAGGGCTTTTCAGCTGGAATCTGTGAATAAATAAAGGCTCCCCCCCGGGGAAATCAAGGCAACAAGCAGATACATGTTAAAGTCAGGAGAGAGTTCTGGGGCCGGTGGAGAGCCGGGCTCCGGCGCGGGGCGGGTCGGGCTGGAAACCGCGCGCGGCGCACAACAAAAACAAGCCCGGGACCCGAAAGAAATAATGAAGCAATTAACTCGACTATTACCAGCACCTGTGACGCTGATTGGCAAGCTCTCCCTCCGCCCGCGCTCCCGACGCTAAAGATGCCCTAATGTAGCCGAGTTCCCCTCTTTAAAAAGGGGGCTGGTGATGAGAAGGGTCGGCTAATGGCGGCGTATTGACACGCGGGCGCCCACAGGAGGTTTGCATTAGGAGTGAAGGGGCCGTCTCCGACGCCGCGTTGCGTCATGTATTATCGGAGCGGAGCTCTTGTATAAACACATCTCCCATCTCCAGCCGTCCCCTTTCATTAAGGTTAATGCACTTTTAATTAGCGCTTGATTCCGAGCCTATTAGACGCAATTTATAAGGCCTTTTTAGAGACCTGCAAACTACAACACGGCACGAGATTAATAAGATAAATGGCGCGGCTGAAACCGAGCGCGGTCGCTACGCGCGTGAACCCGGGGAATCCTCTTCATCGAGAGTAACCGCCTGTTTATTTGCTCAAGTGCTTTCAGTCACATTAAAAGCGCCTAATGAATCTCGGGCTTCAGTCGCAGGGATTGCATCACTTGTCATCTGGATTCGAATGGATTTTTTTTTTTAAACCTAGATTTCAAAGAAAACAGTAGGGAGAGATAGAATAAAAATAGAAAAGGAAATCGGGCGTTCTTATTTAGTTTTGAAAAAAGTACTGAAGCAGTGATATATTTACATCATGTTAGCATATTAAGTTTTGTGTAGTTTTGCTGTATTAAACAATGGCTACAGTTTTCAGAAGCAGTTCTTCTTTCTTGCCTCCTGAAAGAAGCCTCACTCCTTTTGCTGGCTGAAATGATTTACTGTGACCATGTTTATATGCAGGAAATGCTATACTATACAATTACAAATCAATTAATGATCCAAGGCTTTTTGACCCTGAGGAAGACATTGTACACATTGGAATGTCACTCTCCTCTGTTCATTAAACAGTGTCTTTTGCCCTGAACTCGGTGAGCTCCAGAATTCCTTATTTTGGGCTAGTCCATGTGAAGTTGTCCGGGTAAGGGGTACATCTCTATATTAATGATCCGTTTGTGTTATGTGCCCTTTGCATACTCGCTGAAAGTTATACACCATTAATAGTTTCAGGGCATATGCAGAAAAAGATGAAGGATAAAGTAATATACACATTCAAACGCTGAAATTGGCGTGACACGCATCATTATCCCCAGGGGCCCAGTTCGCCTACAGTTTTTACAACTTCTATTAATTGCTATTATTTGTCATGTTAGTAGAAATAATCCCCTAATAATGCAGAAAATCTTTGCTTGTAGGCAACATTTGGGCATAGATGTATGCACAGTCTTAGTCATGGTGAACACGCACAAACACGTCAAGTCATTTGTCAAATCAAGGCTTCTGTTTTTTTTTCATAGATGATTTTAATTGGTGTGCATTCCTATATTAGTGGAAATGTAACTGGAATACTCAACCTCTTTTAAGAATACAATCTGCACAGAGTTCTAGAATCTTCTGATTCACAACTGAACATTATCATGCATGCAAGCAGTCCATAACATTGAAAATTATCTGTCAGTAGCTTTGTTTCTGCTTGCATGGATTTCACATGGAGTAGCAGATCCGAGCGTAGTTCCAGTTTTCCCATGGGAACAAGCATTGATTGGCCAGAAAATAAAAAATAACTTATGCATGCGCCTAAGTTCACAGTGAGTAATGCTGTATTTACATCTATGCACAGCAGGTTCCCAAGAAGCTAAGATTGTTATTGTTATCAGGGGATTATTTCTACTAACATTATCAATAATAGGGCGGTACGGTGGTGCAGTGAACAGCACTGTCACCTGACAGCAAGAAGGCATTAAGCTTGAACCCCAACCAAGGGCCTTTCTGGTTGGAGTTTGCAGGTTCTCCCCGTGTCCACATGGATTTCCACTGGTACTCCGGTTTCCTCCCACAGTCCAAAGACAGGCAGCAGGCTAATTGGAGACTCCAACTTGCCCATAGGTATGAATGTGTTAGTGACAGGCAATTGATTGGCGGCCTGTCCAGGGTGTATTCCTGCCTCTTGCTCACTGCATCCTGAGATTCTAGTGACCCTGACCAGGAATAAGCAGTTTAGAAAATGGATAGATGATAAATACTATACTAGCAAGTGTTGACCAGCTCTCCTACATGCCACACTGCCTTATGAACCTGGTCCTGCAGGTTCTTTAACATTTATATTACTCTGCTGCTACCTGTCCTTCCTGGCTCCTGGCCTCGGCCCTTCTACCCAGAGGTGGAAATCCTGCCATGTGTTTCTTCCACCCATGAACTCAGCCAGCTGATTTCACTAATTAGTTCTACCTCCTGACTAAAGTTGTGTTAATTAGCAAATCCAGGCGATTGGAACAAAATACTGGGGCATTTTCCACCACTGGTTCTACCACCTCACATAAAGTACTGAAGCTTTCTTACAGCGGCGCTGCCTGTCTGTGGCACTGGGCCATTCCACCTGGCTATTTCACCTGGCTATTCCACCTGGCTATTAGACCAGGCTATTTCACCTGGCTATTCCACCTGGCTATTTCACCTGGCTGTTCCATCTGGCTATTTCACCTGGCTATTCCATCTGGCTATTCCACCTGGCTATTAGACCAGGCTGTTCCATCTGGCTATTTCACCCGGCTATTAGACTAGGCCATTCCACCTGGCTATTTCAATGGCCTATTTCAGCCAGTGCTGGGCTTTCCTTCACTATTCTACTACCCGCCGGTTCCACAGCCCCTCCACTGCTCACCAATTCCTGCCCACAGTCAGGTCATTGAATGGAGTCAGAGAGCCAGGGGCTGTTCACGTTGCTCGGTGAAATATTTCACAAGAACAGAAATGGTTTTATGCCGTTCTATGTAATGAATCAGATGCATTGACTACATCTACAAAGCTGAATTCAAAGATAAAGATGTACAAACAGAATCCTCAATGAATAGCAATGCATGTTGCAAGTGGCACATCTGTAATAGTTATTGGACTGAAATATTGGTCTGATTTATTATACAATGACAAGGTGTTGAGCATTATTAGGCCCATCAGTATTCCTACATGTAAAAAGTGAGCATACTTGGGGCACCCACATACCCAGAAATGTGTATGCACACTGAATGAATTTAGAAAGACTGTGTAAAGCTACAGATGATGTTTGTCTTTTTTATGGTGCACTGCTCTATATCATTTACAGCATGAACGGTCGCTATTATCTGCTGCAACATAACATTTTGAAGCTTGTATTTCTTTCTGTGATAAACTGCATGTGAACAATTACCATATCGCTCATTCTCAGGAAATTAATATGTATGCATGTCCTTCTTGTATTTAATATGTAAACCTGGTTGAATTATCACAGATACTATGTGTGTCTATAGCATGCTTGGTATATTTCGGCATGAGAATACGGACATGTAGATCCTACAAACAAAAAATGAATGCAGAAATTTCAGTGATATCTAGAAAAATACCCATCCAATTTGAGATATCTATCCTCAGCGTGATACCTCTCCACTTTGCAGTACATTGGGACATGCTGACGTAAAACAGTACCAGGTAACTTCATGTCCGATCTATAAGACATTTGCCATTGAGGAATCGCACACTGAGTGAGGTTCCTGCCTCTTTCTTTCACTAGCGGTAGTTTGGGTTGAGAATGTGAAAACAGGGAGACCTCCTGTTCTACACAGACTTTCACCTCCAGCAGTGAGGTCTCACAGAGAACACATTTGTTTACAATATTAAAAGGTGACTGCGTCACTCTGCGCATCATTTCTGCCATAACCCCTCCACGCTCCACCCCATTGAATAAGACAGCCAGGAAAGGCTATCAGATCTTTAGCACCTTGCAGCAAAAGGTTCATTTATTTGAAACAATTATCACTAGTACACCATGACAAGTTTGTTTCAGACCTATATAAGCATATAAACGTATCATTCCGTTTTAGATATCTTGGAACGGTACTGTTGACTTTAAATGGACATTTGTAAATCAGGAACAATGCTGGTTTCCCCCCCTAAAAAAACCACAACTATAGAACTATAAACTTAGCTACACTTGGTGGAAAAATTTTTTTTTCTCAAAACCTGAGTGTATTAAGACTACAATATTCAGCTTTACCTTGAGATTAAACGTCTGTTTCTGCTTTCATTTAGAGTCACAAAATATATAGATTTTTTGTTTAATGTTTCTTTAGACCTATAAAGGCAAACACTGCAGTGTATCACACTCTGCATATAATGTAAGTGCTTACTGCATGTATGCATTTTTAAACACCACGATGTCTGAGGGTTAATATTGCGGGACCAATTTTAGAATGAAATATCACTGACAGCAACAGTCACAATATATTACAGGCACTCCACATGACGTGCTTGTGAGACAGAAAGGGGTGAATTGTTAGCAGACTGTTCGAGAGCAACTTACACAAAGCACAAATTCTGAGAGAGAGAGGCAGAGAGAGAGAGAGAGAGAGAGAGAGAATATCAGTTTTCCAGTGTTACAAGGTTATGGAACAGGTGGAATACTTCTGGCCAACAGCTTCTTGGGGGAAAGAAAGAAAATTATTATTTTTCAAAATGCAAATTGCCCCCAGAAGTTACTTTAACCGGTCCCATCTGTGGCTGAAAACAGCACATCCCACTTTGGAGACCTGAGATCAATTTTGTGCATTTATTCTCCGAGAGGAGGGGGGGGAAAGACGTTTCTCTCGCACAATGGGGCTCACTGGGGATCAGCTCTGAATGGGATAATGGTGTTGTGAAATGCGAGGTATCGAGGGCCCACATCTTGAAGTTATAAATGGACTCAGAGGGTGGTACCTTCACACAGACTAACATCTTCATGACTTGAATAACCCAGACCACATTCACTTCACAGGGCCGATGTGAAACTTCACTTAGAATCGCTTCTTGCGATGGATCACGTGTCATGTGACCACACATTGGTATCTGATCTATGACTGCTCTTGGGAAAAGTTACAGTGGCATTAATGGTTTACTACTCGTTATAAAACGTGAATGTAATATATATTTACAATGCGGTACCCTTCTTGGAGTATATTAACAAGAAATATGGCCACAAGACAGTAGATTGTCGAAGCTGTGAAAAGCAAAAAAAAAAAGAAATTTTTTCCCCCTGTACAACTGGTTTTATTTTCGACAGTTTATATGCAATAAATGAAACTCTTTTTTAAAGCTGTTTTAGCTAAATAATAATAATAATAATAATAATAATAATAATAATAATAACAACAATATTTTTGTTGTCGTTATTATTTTTATTTAATTAAAAAGCGTACATGCTTGCATACTTGCAACTCAAAAAATTCTGTACCCACAGTAATACAGTGAACAAGAATCAATATTGATTAATATGAATGAGAAAACAGAAAGTTGATTTCTATAAAAAAAAAATCTTAATTTTGAGTTTGTTTCTGTTAAATAATGCGCATATTTACCAAAGGATTGGAGACCAGTGTATGGGGTTCCGGAGAGTCCCTCGCCATTCTGCCATTGTAGAAACACCTTTGACCCGGCTCGGATGTGCTCCTCGGTACAGTGGGAAATGCAGGCTGCCGTAACTACCTTTTTCAGGGTTATATTTCATGCGGCCATGAAAGGTCTCTGTGGAGAGAGGCTCTGCGCAATATCGTTTTCGGCTTTCTTTAAATCACCCTGCGGTGGAAGCGCCACAGGCAGGGACGGCTCTAAATGGAAATGCAATTTATGTTTTGTAGGGAAAATGCTTAAACACTTAACCTCCTGCTGGCGCTGGCATTCACCTGGTTGGAGTGTTTCGTTGACGAGCTGAGAGGTTTTGGAATCAGGAAAAATGCAGATACTAAGACGTGTTAGGAATACAGTATAGACTATATAACAAATGAGTCGTAATTTATGGTGCCGGATACCAGGGACCAAAATTCATACGCAGCAAGGAAAAAAGGGAAATTTTCCTTTTCAGCCAAAATTATATGTCATACTCGTGGAAAGTATGCTACTGCAGGCTTATTCTGAAATCATGGATAGAAAATCGTAGGTCATTAAATACTTTTTGCATTGCATAGTTTAATATCGTGCGGTAGTGTGATCAGGGGTGTGTGAGTTGTAGCCTACTACAAAACTTAACGGACAGTCGGTTGCTCAGGTAGCAGGCGTCAATCCAAATGTGAATATGGCTATAACCTATGGACGATTGACCTGTAGACATACCATTTTCATTTCTAGAATAAATGTGTTATTTTATTTCTTTTGCAATTATTATTATTTTATTATTATTACTGTCTGTCTGATTTCATATAGGCGACATGGACACGACTGTTTTCCTGTCTTAGGGTTTCCGTTATGTTACTTTCCCTTTCTGCCACGTGACCCGAGTGCATTTCAAAATGGCATTTCAGGTCTCTCTTTAAGCCCAGACGATTAAACCTGGCAGAGGATCTCCTTGATGTGATTTAGAAACTGCTCGGTGAGTCGCCAAGAAACAATACCACTTCATAAGGACAAAGAGGGAAAGGGGAGGGGGAATGGGGTTTTGGGAGCGGGGTTCGTGCAAGCTGTCCTCTCTGACTTCTTTAACCCAGCGTAGCCACTAGATGGTGTGTGATAACCATTTGTACCTGTTATGCCTCGAGAATTAAGAAGGGGGGAGAGAGAAAGCGAGAGAGAGAGAGAGACTTGGGACAAGGTTCTTGTTCCCGTTCAGTGTTTTCACAGGTCTGTGTGTGATTTATTGATCTTAAAATTGAAACAGCGCTTACCATGTAATCATTTTTATGAGCGTCTGAACTGACATGAAATTTCACCGTTTGGGACAGACTAATAAAAGTCACCGTCGGTTATTATTCAGACTAACAACAAGATTGTCGATGAACTTTTTACAGATTCATCCACCCAACGGCAAACAAAATATCAAATGATGTAGGCTATAGGCTGGCCGACAGAACACATAGCCCTTTAACTCTGTGACTGAAAAGGCAAAGGTTTGCTCGTGAAGATAGCATACAATAAGCTATACAGCTCAGGTGATCTTTCGCCTGTACCACAACATACAACGTTTACTCTGGAGTTCAGCGTAATGTCCGCATTATTATATTAGCAGAACATTTCGCAAGTTTAAATAAATGTCGGCAGAACAAGGCATTTGTTCAGCTATGCAAGAACTCGCACGTATCTGGAGGAAAAGCAGGAGCGGCCAGTGTCGACGCATTTTCACACTTTACCTTGTCAGGTTGTGGGCCTAGGTGTCAGACGCAGAAGTGCGTCTGAATGCTCTTTGAATGCGCGCGCTCTCTGGTAAACACATTCATGCCAAGAAGCCACCCTCTTCGGCTATTTGCTTACATTTTAACTAAGCTCAATGTGCAATTATACTGCTCACTATGTAGACCATGTTGTTTCTTTTGCCATATTAAGCGCATTCCCGTCTTTAATGCATTTAATCTATGAAAGGACACCTTAAAAACTAAATGGTTTCTGGTAATATTATGTACTGATGGAAAGAATTCTCTTTTCGTGTCATATTATTTATGATTATGAAATGACATTGAGTTAAAAATTAAACTCGTGGGTTTTCATATGTTGTAAATCGTTTCTTACAATGCACCAGATTTAAGGAGATGAAAGAGGCACAAAATATCATCATTGTTCATAATTTTGAGTCTGATTGACTCACAGCTGTAAGCTTCCCCAGGATATAAAACAGTCCTAATTTCCCAATCTTACAAAATAAGACATTTTACATCTCTTTTCAGTAATTATGTGGTGATTAGATTTAGCTAAAGTGTTGATAATCATAAATTAATATTCACAGTAACTAATAGCGTATTATGTTATTTAAAAGTTGCTAAATGCATTGAGTGTATAGTAAAAGTTTTAAGTTAAAATGGCAGGAATCATAAAACCTGCATCACAGCCATCAGAAAGGTTCTCATTATGTCAGTATCATATGTCTGCATACAACAACGACAAAGTGAGAATAAGCAAGCTAAGAGACATGGAGTAATTTATTTCTATGGAAAGAATAAGTAGCTCAACTTCAGCCGATGTTGAAGCACACCGTTTATCTATGCAGACTTTCTAAGTTAACAGAAGAGATGAGGTGTAAACACATTCAGGGAGAATGTTAAGTGTTCTCCCAGCTAAAACAGAAATGCATTTTAATTGTTAATTAATGCATCATAAATAGTTTTTCTTTCTCTATGAGGCAGAAATGATTTGTACATAATAATAGAGATTTTTCCATAAAACAAAATTTAGTTTTGGTCTGTTGATATATTAGCCAGAGGCAATGTTATGCTGAGCATTTTATTCTGAACACCAACACTTAGGGTGAGATTAAGTAAGACCTTTCGCATGTGAAAAACCTTTTAGCGCATGCAAAACCAATAACCTGACCAATGTTTGTTATGGTATTTGTGTTGCACCAATCATTGGTTGTGTTATTGGTCTTGCACCTGCTAAAATTCTTAGTAAATCAGGCCCTTAGTTCTCTGATAATATTTTGGCATATGAAACAGAGACAGCTATTGCACACTAACACGAGCAATAACAATCTGAGCTGCTGTAACACAGCAATTGGGTCAAGTTGTCAGTAGGATCCCTTTTTGCGGTGTGCTTTAAAATGTCCGTGCTAATAGTCTCACAACGTTTATCTCTGATACCATCAGCACTTTGGGATCCCGTGGAAGCCCTCGGCCCGTCAAAGCGACAGCACAACGGCCCGCCGGCCCGTGAAGGGTTTACGCCGTACGTCAGCGCGCCTCGACCCCCCCGCTCTCTCCGCGCGGCGCTCGCAGAGCCGCCCGAAAGCTGCGCCCCTGTTTGCACAGGCCGGGCGGCGCTCGGAGGACGCCCGCGTTAGCGGCCGCGCCGCAGACCGCCTGGGCTTTCAGGCCAAATGGACGCTAATCAGCTGGTCTGATTCCCCCTTCCTGCCTCAGACACTTTGTGTCAGGTGATTGGGTATCCTCAGCGACACGCAAAGAAAATAAATAAAAAAGGACTTTAAAAGACACGGGGAAAAAGGAGTTTAACGGCTGCTGCAGCGCCACTTCGGAAATGTAATTCGCCGAAATGAAAGCGAAGGAGGCCAATGAGCCGCGCAGGCTCGGCGTCCCCGCGCACCTCCGCGCGCAGGGGTGACGGGTATCGGCGCGGCGGTGATTTAATCTGGAGTTATCAAATATTTCCATGTCCTGGGTAAATGGCAGGACTCGGGGACGGGGAGAGACTCCCCGAGTTTGAATTTGCACAATTTCCTTTCCCCGTCCCTCCGAGGGCTTCTGGGGGTTCACCGAGGCCCGCCGCGGAGCGCTACCCAGAATCAAACATTTGCTTCATCCCCCTTCCATTTCCACAGTTTAAACAAGATGTTTTGGATAGGAACGTGTGGATTTATTGTAAGGAAGAGATATAAGAGAGAGGACTTAATCCCCAGCCGATCGTAGCCTTCCCTCCGCTACCCCCCCCCCCCCCACCCAAACCCTTCAAACCTTCTGTCTCCCCATGCCCTTTGCTCCATTTTTCCCCTCTGTAATGAATGCCTTCAGACTATTCTAAAAAGAAGACCTTACGTGCAGTCCGGAGTATTGGAATGCCGTATCAGACATCACCAATCAGCGACAGAGCCGGAGAGCAAACAGACCCCAGCCCGGAGTGGCAGAGCCCAGGCCTGAGGAGATCCCGCTGTATGTCAATGTAATAGACTGGCTTATGATGTGTAAATAGCACCATGGTTAATGACACTCTCATCGATGTTCACCGCACCCATCGTCTCTTCCCCCGTCTCCCCCTCGCTCCCTGCCCACACGCGAATTACATTTAAATCACAAATGTTTGGGGGTCGTGGGGTGGGGGGCTCGGCGGGGGGTGGGGGGGATTGACAGTCCAGATGCACTGTCTGTAATGCTCCTGCATGGTTTTTTATTTTTAATCTCATTGACCTTCAAAGCAGCAGGAACCAGTCCATAAGAAACAGTGGAGGCCTTTACGGTGTGTGTGTCTCTGCGTGTGTGCGTGCGTGTGTGTGTATGTGTGTGTGTGTGTGCATGAGAGAGAGAGAGAGAGAGAGAGAGCTCCAATGTGTGTTCTTCAGTCCAATGTTTACGAATATGTGTTTGGTGTAATAGAGTATTTAATGTTCATGATCCAGTTATTTTTTGTTGATTTGAAAAAAAAAATATATATAAATATATATTTGAACCTACAAGTTAAAAGAACATGCTTGAAGGCTATCTAAATAAAACCACTAATGTGTCCATTTTATGGCTGCCAATGTTTATGCATTATGCGATTAATTAATTTAACAAATAAACATGTTGCAGTTATGCGATGGCTGTGCGTGGTGGTGTGTGCCAGATTTCTGATAAATGGGCCCTTTGAATTTTGGAGCTTATGAGGATGGGTATGTGAATGATCTGTGGTGACAGCTGTTGAACAGATTGTTCAGAATGACAGGCAGCACCGCCATTTGTTTGTAATGATTTCTTAATGATTTTAATGCCTCCAATTACAATCGTAGCCAACACAGAAAAAAATGCATTCAAAGAGAATATTCTTACAGAAAAGCAAACTAATGAAATATAGACCTTGGAAGTTCTTAAAATGTAAATTCTTTATATTTTTAACATGAGAAAATAAATAGAAATAATAACTAAAATTAATCATAAGAAAGAATGAATTTGTTCTGTGCATATTCTTACATAACTTATGTGCCTTTTCTTTGTGAATGTTTTCCAGACTACCTACAATGTGAGCAAATGGATAATTTACTGTGCAGAGCAGTGTGAGGGTTATGATGCTACTTACATAATGTCCATACATTAATGATATAAATCTACAATAAAAGAGAACCATCTACATTTTTAAAAGCAGCGTTTAAGTAAAACCAGTATATTCTTTGTTTTTAATGGGCCAGAATCAGTACCAGTGTGGATGATCCAGTAGACTGGTCAAAATAATCATACTGAGAAATAATCTAAACTTTCCGAAGATTTAGAATATGATGAGGTCCAGTACTGAGAAATATTTTGAAACTAACACAAAACTTGAGAGGACTTTTCCTAATCCTTGTCGTCATTAGCGTCTCACATAAATTGCATTTGAATGGAAGAATGTAACAAGCACTTATTAATAATGATACATAATTAATGAATTATAAAGATTTAAAACTGAAGTGAAATAGGAAAGGTTTTGGAAGCAGTCTTTTGTAGTTGCAAAACACTTTTAGAAGGAGCTGAATGACCTATGAACAATATTTTACATGCATAAATTGTGAAAAATTTACAATTTGTGCAAACACAATTTACAATTGCAATGTACAATATTCTGCACAATATGAAAATACTATTGAAATAGAATATTAGATCAAGAAAAGTAAACCTTATACTTAAAGTGTTTATTGCCACTTTATTGACAATTTAACTCAAGCATTGTTACACTGAGCTGGGAACTTAGCTTTTTTATTGAAGAGATCAGACAGTGCCCTCCTTTTGTAAATTTTGCTCAGTTCAGACCGGAAGAAAGCAGAAAGGGCAACAGATAAAACTGGGGTCACGGCCATGGCAGGGCTCGGACCCCCACCCCACGCAGGGGGACCCAGGCAGGGGGACCCAGGCAGGGGGGCCCAGGCAGGGGGGCCCACGCACACAGCTGGAGAGTCGGCCAGCCTACGGACGGTGCTGGGTAGTGCTACACGTACTAAACAAATGACACTTTACGTATGAGTACCGTGGATCCCAACCACTCAACAGAAGTGTATGCTATTTCGGATGGATCGTGATGTTACTTGGCACATGCCCCACATATTGTATTGCAAGAAGAAATCAGCTTGCTATGAAACCTTGGAAAATTTTTCTCAATAAATGGAATTTTTTTTAAAGAGAAAAAAAAGCAATAATGTAGATTTTTATTCATTTTGAATTTCTTCAATTTATAATGCAAAAATCAAAATACCCCTGAAACTCTCCTCAACAGGAGTGCAATGCTTGTTTCAAAGTGTATACAGACCTATATATGAGTTCAAAAGCACTCATTTCACAATTTATAGTTTAGTTCACCAAAGTAGTTTTACGCAACTTAAACTAATGAGTGAAACAGGATATTGACTGTAAAAATGATTCCACGAGATGAGAACTCAACTCTTTCACTCTGGGTGTAATGTTTTAGATTAACCTCTATCAATCAGCCAAGCGGAGATATGCGATACCGTCTGCTCGCAAGAAGCGCCCGCCAAGGAAGTTCTCCTTTGTTACGGTAGAAAAAAAAAATATTGTCTTTGATTCTCCTTCTGCTCCGGTTCCCATATCAGCTGACCCTGAAACCTCTTTAGAACTTTCTCGCGGCGCTCTTTGCCAGCGCTCAAGGTCGCTCCCAATTGGTCCCTCGCTTCGTTACATCATCAAATGCTCGCCCGCGAGGGACCGTGACGCGAGAAAAAACACCTGTCTCGTTTTTTTCTTCATCGCCCCACAAATGACTTGTCGGTGACCGCAGAGATTTGGAGGCTGGAGGAGGGGGCTGTGAGTAAGTAAAAAAAAAAAAAAAAACTGATGGATAAAAATATAATTTTACCCGGGTTCTAATCCGGGTCTTCCAGGAGTGACCTTTGACCCCCGGGCGCCCGTGCGGCGCGCCGAGCGGATGGAGGCGCCTCCGTTTCCCATCATCCCGAGAGGCAATCAGGCCGGCGCGCTATCAGCGGCGCGGCGGTGGAGATCCTAAGCCGCCTCCTTCCGCGGTAAAGCGCGGTAAAGCGCGGCGGCCTGGAAGCGGGAGGAAATAGCAAAGTGCAGCCAAGCACGGAGCGCCGCCGCCGCCGCCGCGTAGCTCGCCGATAAAGAGCGCCGCTTCCCGCCCGTCTGAGCTAACGGCAGGGGGGCTACCGCGCGCACGCACCCGCCCGCCGTCTCCGCCGTCCTGATTTACGGCGGGAACAGGGCCGGCCCCGCGAGGTCAGGGCGAGCAGCGCGTCTCTGCCGCGGGACCGAGCAGCTCCGTTTCCGCGCTCAGCGCGCTGCTCTTCCGTGCTGAGGGCTTAACATAGCGGCGTTTAGATGCGTCATTCTCTCCATTTTGTCTGTGAGAAACAATGTTTAGAAGTCATGTTTACTTTCAGCTGGTTAACAATACCTGGAGGAGATGTCCACCCAAAAAAAAGTAGTCCCCGCAGTCAGGAATCCTGGCTCAGTTTTACCAAAAAAAAAAAAACCAAAAAAAAAAAGACCCTTGAAATAGCACTCAGTGGAGCGCAGACGAATCTGCCAAAGCAGATAAATTGCCTTTGGATGGTCTCCGTATCAAAAATGAGAACTCTCTCTGGGTCTGCTTTCACTGTAAAATCAAAGTGATGCTGGAGAGCGGAGCAGCGATAAGGGCTCTTTCCCTGAGAATTGGTTTACATTCCAGGCTGACCACTTAAAATTCCTGCGACCATCAAGACAGATTATCACATTAAGCAGCGAAAACATGTGACCTAATTTGCCGTTTAATGGATTGCCATTTATTACTGTAAAATGCTTCAGAAATTACCGGATGACGTGCTACTACTGTTTGTTCGTTCCGTCGTGTTTATTCGGACCTGTGTTTGGGCATGAACACCAGATAAAATGCACAGAATTTACGTTCGGGAAAAAAGCTAGCTGAAAAACAGTGTTCAGGATCACACAGACAGACACACAGGGTTGGGTTCAATTAACATTTTTTAAAGGCAAGTGTTAGGGTTAGGGTTAGTTTCTGCTTTACTGAAGCAGTTTAATGAGTTAGCATTAGTGCTTTATTTTCTGAGCTCACCTAACCCTACCTGTACTTGTGAAGAAAAAGGCTGCATAACCAAGTACCCTACACTTAGAATTGTGTTAACTAAGTATACTGAGGCCTTCTCTCCAGCAAACACTGACAAGATCTCAATTTGCTCTGTGTCTCATGTGCACATAAGCTTCCATGGATGAAGTCGTCCTCTTATAAAACAAATAAAAATGCCACCTCAGAGCAGGCCCCAGAATAGCACGGCCCCTCAGATTAGGCTCCGCCCCGCACTGAGTCCAGGTGTGAACGCGAGCGCCCTGTGTGTGTGCGTGCCCTACGCGCAGCGCGCCGCACGGAGCGCGTCGGGAACAGCGCGGCGACCGTGTCCGCGGCGGACAGCGAATCCCGCGCCCGTGCGTTTATTTGATCGTTTCGGGAGCAGTTTCCGCAGCTGGGGCTCCAGCCGGGGCGGGGAGCTGCCTTGGAATAATTAGGGGGTTAAATGGCAGCCGGCCACACAGGAGGGCGCGGCCGCGTCACCGGCCCCCGCTCTCCGCCCGGGGGTCAAAGGTCGGGAGACTTTTCAGGAAAAGTCAATTTCTCAAGTGCCCAAAACAGGTGGCAGCGCCGCACTGTTTACCAGAACTAAATGAAGGAAGTTGAAGAAAGCAAAGGCCACGACTCACAGGAAAGAACGAGGAGAAGAATCCCCCCCGGCTTGTGTTCTTAACCTGGCCTCTCACACACAGGCCAGACTGTAAAAGTAACAGGTTTACGCTCCACTCTGGGAAATAAAATTAGCTCCCATTGTCAAAGGAGACTTGAAAAATGTTGCCTTGGATGTAGTCATTAGTAAACGTCTCACAGAAGCAGAAAGAAAATAGTCAGTATTCTGATGTGGTGCTGATTTCCATAAAGCTTAAAACCAAATGAATAAGAATCACTGTCCACCTAATAATAATAATAATAATAATAATAATAATAATAACAACAATAATGATCATAATAATGGCTGAAATATAGACTTTGGTCCCATAGTCAGCCTCGGTGAGTTTTATCCCTAAATCTGTGATTATGGCACATTCATTCAAACATAATGATGCTAATGTGCAGTAGATCTAATGTTTAAATGGCATTAAGCCTACATTTTTGCATCCTTACAGAACATTTTTTATTTATTAAGTTCACCTATAATATCCTGCATGAAACTGTAAAAGATTTGTTTGCGTGAATCTGAATGCAGTTTGACTAAATCTCTCTCTCTCTCTCTCTCTCCCTCTCCCTCTCTCTCTCTCCCTCTCCCTCTCTCTCTCTCTCTCTCTCTCTCTCTCAGATAGATCACAGTCACTGATGTGTCAGTGATGCTCCACAACATATGCGAATGAAAGAAGCCATCATTGTAGGCCTTCATAAAAAAATGTATTTGTGTTAAATAAAGCAACGAATCTGTGTACATCCAGCCAGCTGGTGACAGACTGGAGATTAGCCACTGATGTGTAAAGCAGCGCACTTAAGGAGATCATCACCAGGCAAGGATCACACGAAAACTATCCGTCAGAACAGAAAATATGGATGTGTCTGCTGGAAAGGCCGCGGAATCAAGCGTAGCAGAGTCTGGAAAGTTTGGAGAGCCAGCGCGCTCCTCCAGACATCTGCAAAGCATTTCTGACATTCCGAATGACGGCTGAAGGAGCAGCCATGTCTTAATTGCACCTGTGCGGGGCAGATGTGCTCCCGGTGCAAGAGGCCGCCGTGGATCTTTCTTCCTGAACTTCATCTTAAAGCCGTCAACTCTGGAACCTTTCTTTATTACGGTGTCAAGCTGTGAAAAATGCAGCTTCTAGATTCGTCTGTTACATAGCGCTTCCCTGCAACTAACATTTGAAAAATGACTTCAATCTTTAAGGTATGGTTCCCAAGTTTAAGTCACTGCTATGTATGTTCTTTCTCCAGTTCTGTTTCTATCCCCCGTGTCGCGTGCAGCGGGACCGGCCCTCTTCGTCCGCGCGGTGAAGACGCGGCTCTCCTCTCTCCTCGCTTACCGGAGACGCTCCGTCCGTCTCTGGTGTCACGAGGAGGAGATTTATGCGCCGCGGAGAGAGGAGCGCGCTAGCGCTAGCGCTAGGGGTCAAGCTCGGAAGAGCGCGGCGCTACGGGGGCCCAGTCGTTTAGCCGGCACTGTAAACAAACAGGGGCGGGGGCGGGGGCGAGCGTGTACGGGGGGGTCGGCCGCCACCTGCAGGGAGGCCCCCGCCGCGCTCAAACACGTCCTGTCCCTGGGGTGAGACGCGGCGGTTTCCTCTCCAGCGCCGCGGAGCGCGCTAACGACGGCAGCTGCGGCGGCGCGGCGGGCCCGGGGGCAAGGTCGCCCCGGCAGACCAAAGGGAACAGAGAGCGGATTGTTTTCACCGCTGCAGAGAAAACAGCAGCCAGCAGGGCTCTCTCTCGCTGCCGTCTGCGGCACGGAACCGGCCCCCGAATTAGCACTATAAAGGGCCCGCTGCAGCCAGCTCCCCCCCCCCCCACCCCCCTTCCACCACGCACTACGTCCACACCACAACCAAACCGGGCCTGGTTCAGGCCACTGGACCTTATGTTGCACGATGCATACCTGAACACCATGAACGTGTTGCTTAGGGTCTAAGGTGTGGCCCAGGGCAGGTGGGTTAACTGGTAAAAAAAAAAAAAAGAAGAGGATCAGGACCTTCAGCTGCTGTGTTCGTGTTACACTTTTTAAACTTTTAGAATAAAATTTTTAATTCGGTTTTAAACTTTAAAGCAATGCAAAGTTTGTGGAGATGTGCCCACACACTGTGGAATACGAATCATTGTGAATGTATTTAGAATGAAGCTGTAAGAAAAATTGTGAGTGCAAAAATATTTCGTCAATAATTATAACGATTAAAATAATTAATCATAATTTCAACAGCAGTGGAGCTACAGTTGCTGATAAACCACATACTTAAGCGCACACACACATAAACGCAAGGCCATTTTAGACAGCCAATTAAACTGACTTTATCACTTTAATCTCCACTTTAAAGCTAACGCTACATTCCTCAAGGCCTTCGGCAAACTATTACCAAAAATGTCATCACGTCTCTGCATGCGGCGGTGTTTCTGATCTGAATAACACCCTCCTCTGCTCTTTTTAAACACTGTTTCCTTTTTCATCCACATTTATAACAAAAGGGAAAAATATCATGAGGAAAAAAATAAACTTTTTTTATTGTAATTTGCTGTTAACTAACAATTTTCTCCCTATTTTGTTTGGGAGGCAACTGAAACCAATCAGAGCACAGAACAGAGCACCTCCGACCAGTTCTGCGAGACCCAGCGATAATGAAAAGAAGGGATGTTTCCCTGGGCCTAATTGGACAGTTAACATCAAAGAATATGCAATTCGTTTGTAATCTGTGTATTTTGCAACACGACTGGCCTTTTTTTCAAGTGAAGTATTACAGTGGAGATCATTCTGCGTAAACCCAGCCAGCTACAAATACAAAATGTTTAATTTTATAATAAATGCAATAAAGTCAATTCACGTTGCAGTACTCTGCTCTCTCTCTCTCTCTCTCTCTCTCCCTCAGCCACTCACTTTCTCTGTCTCTCATTCATATACTGTAATATAGCACTTTCTGCAATATGCATACTAAACACTTCCTTTGCTTATAAAATGTGCTCTGTATTTATTTTCGTCTTGTTCCTACTTCTTTTTATTTTTTCTTCATCTTGCTTAATTTAAAATGTGGAAACCTTGTGTGAGTTAACATAACAATATATATATATATATATATAATTTTGAGTGAATGGGTTTTATTGTTAAAATGCTTGAGCTTTCAAGTGTTGATTTGGACTGATAAATGGACTATGTGGTTTTTGAATTTGTGTTTTTAATGTCAATTAATTCAAGTCTTTACAACAATAGAATGGACAGGAACTCAGATCTGATATCAACTATGAATCAAAATTACATTTGGGTCACTTCTAACTTACATACATAATTTACATAATTCCCCAAAATTCCAAAGGATTTAATTTGCCTCAGGGTGTTGGCTATGTATTAATGAAAACATATTTTCATGTTGAATTAATATTTTCCCTTAAATGTAAAAAAAAGGTCTCAGAATTAGCGTGTAACTGGTGATTAAAGTATTGATCCAAGCTTTCAGTTAAAGTTAAACCCTCATGATTGCCAATACATAATTTATTATTCTAGATCTGAACCATAAAAAATGCATTGTCTTGTTTAATTTAATTTTAGGCATTTATATGAAAAATTTTGTAAATCCATCTGGCTATGCAAACAAACAAAAAAAAGACTTTATGAAAATGTATCACACAAAGCTTAAGTTTCTCCTACAGAGGCTTTGAAAGGTCATTTTGTTTGTTTTGATACGATTAAAAATGTTTAGCGAAAATGAACCGTGAGAGAGTGTATGGAGATAAGGACAGGACACTGAGTACTGCATAAATATAAATCTTGGTCAGAGCTGTTTCAGTGAAATATTCAGTCCCAAAGAAACAGCGTATTCTTACTAGTGTACTCTTCCTGAGGTCTGTGTAAAAAATAAAAACATAAAGGTCACATGGTAATCGCTACACAGTGAAAATCACTGAAGACATTTTCATAGCGTTCCCAGTAAGAGACCACTGGCGTGCTCACGGGCTGGAAACATACCAAATACTGGAGAGGTCCAAATATTAACAGACCCGAGTGAAATGCTGCTCATATTTAACATGCTTTCAAGTGCATTTCAATCCGTTTTTTATTCAACAGTATTTTATTTCAGGGATTTATCTAAAAATACATTCAGAAAATTGCATCTTTATTTTGAATCATAACAATTATAACTTTTTAGCATTTTCTTTATGTGTGTGAAAATATAATAGTACCTTATTTCAGATTTATAAGCTTAAAAGAATCCATGTTATACTTCAATAACACCAGGCTTTCAAAGAGACTGAGTGTGAGCAGAGAATGTAATCAGTGCTGTCCGAAAGCTTCGTGTGAAAGATATTGTTCCATGGCTTTGAAACTAGAGATTTAAAGCCTTTGAAATGTAATTATTATGTGTTTGGTGGAAGTATTTGACGAGATTGTTTGAGATGTATGAGTGTTTGAACACTATTTGCAAAATAACATATGCTATGCTTTTTCTTAAAAAAGAGAATTTGTCAACTTTTTGTTTAAAAATATATTTAATATTATATTAATACATAAGATATATATATTTGATAAGGTTGTCTCCAAGTACAAAGGTTAATATATATAATAATAGGTTGCAATTTTAAGGAACTATATTCACACAAGCATATAGCAAAACTTCACAAAGAGAATATTATTCATTGAGCCCACTAAGTCACATGACACAGTACAGTGTAAGTGCATTAGGCACTATGGTAGGCTTGGTTTCAGCTCCTACTCTGAATCCTGCTAGGCTACTACATGCATTATATGCTCTATCTGAAGCTTGCCTTGAATTAATTAAAGCCCATAACTCATTCATCTTCTTCCACACCTTTGGTCAGTATTTGCAAAAAATTGTGCACTGTCTCCATTAGGTGAGTTAGGCATACTGACAGCATTATATTTCAATTTCATCAATTCAGCTCAGTATATATCTGTATCTAGATATAGTGGTCAAATACCAGCATATTTCGAATTATGAATGTTCTTAATGTACAAATAAAAACACAAAAAAATTATTATTACATGATCATCTATGGGTAGTACTTTTAATATAACATTTAATTTGCAATGGTGTCTTTCAATGTTGGATTGTGATTACACATATCTGATTAAACAATTAAATATATGCATTATATTTTGTGTTAATCTTGCTATTTTGCTACAAATGTTTTTGTTATGGAAATGCATGTGACTAAGGAAGAGCAGAAATCCTCACACTAATTCCTGGGGAATTCACTCCCCACAGCACCTGGCTCACATGGGATGTGTTTTATTTTTACTCTGTATTCTCACACATAATTTAAGTTATTCTTTCCTTCTTCAATGTGCCAACACGATGAGAATAATAAAATGCATACCAGTGGTTAAAATCTGCAAAATACAGTAATCTGCCTACAATAGACTATCTTTACACTGAGCAATAGTTCAGTAATGACCCAAATGTATTACATTTGTAGAACTGCCACACCTTATCATGCATAACCTATCTTGATACTGCATGAACTACAGTTGAAATATTTTTAAACACAACCGCAGGATTGCTTTTTTAATAATCAGTTCCATTTTGCAGCCCACATGCGCCGTGGGGACCAGGCGATCTGAGGCAGTCTCGTGCAAATGAAGATTGATGAGAAGCGTTCGGAGAAAAGGCTCCTTTAACAAACAATTATGATTACGAGGGAAAGTTCTCGACGAAACTCCTTTCAACGGCGTGGCTCTGCCTTGAAAAGAACACTTGGCGGACGCAGCCGCGTTTGTGTTTGGACAGATCGTATTCATCGCAGAGGAGTGTTTACCTCATCCTCTTCTTCTCCGTCCTGTCACCCTCAATTAAATATTGTTCTAGCGTGAGGGAGCCATTCAGCCCTTCCTCACTCGCTGTGCTATGTGTTTAAAGGCTCCAGGGGCCCACTCTGATATTATTATTATTATCAGCAGAAATAGCTTTCGCTGTTGCGTTCTCCACATTCAACCTCGCACAATATCAGCGCATGCTAAATGGGTGACCATTTGTTAGGCTGTGGCATTCCAAGATGGGCAAAAGGAAAATAAGAGCATTCCTCTGCATTTAAAACATTTTAACATGTAAATCAAATACAATGAATCATTGTGGGGACTCATCAGTGTGTGGGGGGGGGGGGGGGCTGGAGGAGGTACTGTTACTTTATGGCGCACTGCAGCTTAGAGTAAATCATTTTAATGGAAACACAGAAAACAAAGAAAATTAAACTGGAGGAGTACTTATACAGTGAGTGCCATAATATCTGGGACAAAGATTTACCTCTGTATAATTTTAGGTTTATCATCACATGCGGTTAAAGTGCCGATGCCCAGCTTTTATGTATTAAAAACTGCTGTAATTTATTCACGGTGAAACCAAACCTCTTTACTGCAGCAATCTTCTGTTCCTATTTGTCGCCGGGAATGTTTTTTTGCCTTGAAATGTTCATTTGAATTCAGGACAGATGATTGATTTGGCCAGTCAAGAACATTCCACTTTTTGGCCCTGAAAAACTCCTTGGTTGCTGCAGCAGTGTTTGGGGTCATTGTCCAGCTAAAAGGTGCAGTAAAGTCAAATGAGTTTGGAGGCATTTGATTGGATCTGAGCAGATCCGTCAGCAGTCATATCATTAATGAAGAAGCTCAGTACCTGTGGCAGCTGTACATGCCCAAACCATAACACCCGCACTACCATGTTTCACAGATGGATGGGGTTCTTTGGATCGTGAGCAGTTACTTTCTTTCTCCATACTTTCCTTTTTCCATCACCGTGGTGCAGGTTAATACTCATCTTATCTGTCCATAAGACTTTGTTCCACAACTTTTCAGTTTTTTAATGTACTTTTCAGCAAACACTGACCTGGCCCTACTGTTCTTGAGGCTTACCATCCTTGCGGTGAATTGAGGTTAGGCTGGTGTAGTCTTTTCTTAGCGATAATCTTTGACACATCTATCTCTACCAACACTTTAAGTCCCTCTGACGTAGTGTATAACATTTCATTGCGGTGTTACTGTGAAGTTGTCACAACGTTGCAGTGACAATACTGAGACATTGTAGTAGGACATTTGTCATAGTTGATTTTAGGACATACAGACACCAGTTGCCTGAACAATACAATGGTACTGTAGGTTGCTGCAACTTCCCAGTACAGTCATCTTCTGTCATCCAGGCCACATTTCATAACTGACTTTCTTTGAACAGCAGGTCACAATGGTAGGTTTCTGCAACATCACAGTAAAGTAGGTTGTTTTCTGTCATCCAGCCAAATTTCCACAGATGATGTTGCTTGAATGTTGCTGCAACATCCCATTAGCAAAATTGCGTTTTCATACTTGTCAACACATTGTACTATATAAACATCTTACAGATTATATAAGTTGCCTTGATTTAGGTTTAGGCTATGTCATCTGTATACGTTAGCTAACTAGTAGGGTAAAGTCAGTGACTGAACCGTGAACAGTTCTAGCGAGAACTCATTTTGGTTGCACTGAATAAATAGCTGAATAGGGCTGTGCTAGTACTCAGTCGCCTATTACCATATAACTGCAGTAAACAAACGTAAAATGCGATGGTGAATGAATTGCCAGAGTAATGTGGTGATACTTTTTTCAGTCATTATACTGATTGAAGTAACTGCACAGAAACCAAATGCACTGTCCAGATAGCTGAGAGGCTGTACACATACTGACACTTAAAGTTGAATTTCAGATTTTGGGGTGGACACAATGCACCAGAGAGAATGGGGAGGGAGTAATGGGTTTAGACTGAGGGACTGGGCTGATGTAAGTTATTTAATCACAGCGTTTCTCCTACATAGACTCATCTGTAGCACACCAAAGTGATGGGAACTGAAGTGCAAACTGAAGTGCTCTTCATAAGAGACCAAACAGTTTTGCCACAGCTAGACATGCAAGATTACTTTGTTTTTTCTGAACGGTTTGTTTAGAAAACATTGGGGTATGATGTTAAGTCCGAGCCACCGTGCATAATGCCATGGCCCGAGACAAAATCATTCCCGCTTACAAAACTGTAGATTACATCTTGTTAAATGACTTGTTAACCACTCTCTTGACTCAACGGTATATTTCTTATGTCAGCAGCTGCATCTTTTCAATGTTAGCTTGGCTCAAAAACAGAAGCTATGATAGCTGGCTAGCTAGCTACTGTGGGTGAAAGGGTGAGCTGCAGTCAGCTATGTCTGTATCACCTCAGTCTCCCTCAGCCCTCCTCACTCTCCCGCACCCCTCACCCCACCTCACTCTCCCTCACCCCTCACCCCACCTCACTCTCCCGCACCAGTCACCTCACCTCACTCAACCATAGACATTTGTGGTTCCCCTCTAAAACACGTGTTGTCACCAGCTGCTACTGTTTGCATCACAGACTACAGCTAAGTTGGAGGAAAACCTTTCATATGCAGTCACATGCAGTCATGGGGCACCGAGTCAGCCAGTAGCAAGGTTAACAGAGAGAGAGAGAGAGAGAGAGAAACATGACGACAAGAAAGCGCGCTCATGGGTTCTGTGGGCGGGACAGTTGTGCACAGTGACGCTTGGCTTGATGGCGTTGCCACCCACTAATCAGAGCAGCAATGGTATATGTGCTGGGAGAGTTAGGGGTAACGTTATGGTGATTAGGGATAGGTCTGTTTTAGTTACAGATTATTCAGATAATCTAAATGAGCAAAAAAGATCTGTGACAAGCAAATGTGGTAAAGTGTGGTAAATTATATATGTACATATGCTTACATGAGGAGAGCCTCATTCTTGTACACCAGATAGATGGGGAGATATAGTATTTCTGATGTATACAAACAGCTCCTTTGTTGTTAAATTGTGATTTAATGTAAAAACACATTTTTTTTATTTTTAACTGAGGTAACATGAGTTCATGTTGTATTTCTCACACATCCAGGCTGTGATGGACCATTGCAGCGGTAAACCCCAAATCAATACTGGTAAAGGCTGCCATTGTGCTGCATTTGAAATACACATACAGCATGTGCTTTGGGCTTAACAGTCTTATTGAGAGCTTTTCACTGCCATCACTAACTCCAAATAACAAATAAATCTCAAACACAAATAAACACCCGACGTGAAATAATTGAAATTGACACATAATAATGTATTGTCCCTTTCTTGCTTTTCCCTGGAATTCTTTTTTTTCTTCTTCTCCTTTTTATGGTTTAGGAAGGCTGTATTTACGGAAGGGATTTATTTTCCTTCAATAACAGCCTCGGCGTTTTATTTACAAAAGCTGAATAGCGGTAGAGAATCTGCACAGAAAAGAGATGGAGAGAGGCGAGATGGTGCCCTTCTCCAAAGAGAGAAAGATGGCGGCGAGCAGAGAAGACTCCTCCGTGTGAAAAAGAAGTCTTCGTTTTTATCGTAGCTCTGAATAATGTACAGGCCAACATATCAATGAACTGGAAGTGTCTTCATGACACCGCGGTGCTTGAGCCCTGTTATTCCCATAGCCTGCACTGAAGCCCACAGAGAACTCACCGGAAGCTTCCGTGGTTTCTCATTTTTCAGCCATAAATGTTTGCCCGGTAGTAATGTTTGGGACAAATGGCTTCACGGGTGTTTCCAGTAGTTCCAATTTCTGGGCAGGAGGCAACTGAAACCAGTAGTGGGTAAGGAACTGGTCTCGTAACTTAAAAGTTGCAGGTTTGAGTCCCAGATAGGACACATTGTACCCTTGAGCAAAGTACCCAACCAGTATTGCTTCAGTATACTGTATATATCCAGCGGTATAAATGGATGCAATGTAAATGCCATTTAAAAAGTTGTGTAAGTTGCTCTGTTTAAGAGTGTCTGCTAAATGCCTGTAATGTAATGTGAAACTGTACTTGCAAGTGATGACACTGATGATGTTTTGGAAACTGGTGTGATCTGAAATCAGACCCGTTTCCAAAGCATTATCAGTGGCATCATTTTTTAAAATTGTGTTACAAATGACACAACTAATGGCGAGTAGCGTTATACATTCTGCTGGGCTCATTCGGACTGATAGATTGATACACTTAAGGGGCACTTATCTCCAAGGCCATCTGTCACTTAACTTAAGCTGTAAATCACATGAGTTATGTAAGAATTACAGCCCTTTCTATACATAGTCCTTGCATTGTAGCAGAGCAGACGTGATCTGACAACTGGCTGCCTAGCGGTTTCTTGGCCAGCTGTGTGTCTTGGCATCATTAGTTCATTGCAAGGAAAGCTAACAAAAGGTCTAGAGTTGATTCTAGGTGTGGAGTCTCTTGCTGTTTTCTGTCAACAGGAGGACCAAATAAGTGTCAATACCAGTAATTCAGGCTATCACAAGGCTTAAAAATCTGAATAAACCGATCGAAGACTTTGCCAAAACGTTCTGGATTCCACTTCCACAATTCACAGAAATGTAGAATTTCACATAAAATCAGCGACCACTTAACTGACACTAACAGACATTAACTGGCATAGCAGGCCCAGTGTCACCCAAGGAGGGAATACTGGAGCTGGAGACATACTCCATGCCTCCTCCTGAAATAGTGACTACTCTGGGTAACCAGATGCCTGCTGTCTGTCTGCACCGACTGCGCACGCAGCGCAGGCATCCAGCTGAACCGGCTGCGTGGCTGCGCAGCTGCGCAGCTGGAGGACTGCATAGGGGAGGGAATCAGCTGGCTGGACACATCCCAGATGGCACTCCTGGCAGACTGCACCCTCCTTTGATTAAAATCTCTCTTGCAAAGGGGACCAGATATAAAACAAAAAGTTACACAAAGCAGTAAACAAATGAGTTACAGCCATCAGATTCAGATTCACTGAGACAGCAGTGTAACAGTAATTAAAATGCAGAGCAGAGGTTAAAAACAGGAGCATGTTTCAGTCACTGAGCCATGAATTACATGTTTGAAGTCATCAATTGAAAGTAATTTGTCAAGTTTAAGAATTTTTTGAGGATTGTTCCAACTGAAAGGTACAAAATATCTGAAACCAAACTTTCCAAATTCTGTTGAGGGAGGGGGGCTTTAAAGAGTATCCCATCACTGGAGCGGAGGTGATAACTATGTGTAGTTCTAATTAGTAGACAGCTGAGGTATGAAGGAAGTAGACCAATTATTGTTTTAAAAATGAATATATACCAGTGGATCAATCTACACAGATGCAATGAAGTCAACCCAGAACATTTATGTAGCAGACAATGATGGGTTAATGATTTAGCACCTAAAGTGTAAGGCACTGTGGTAAACAGTGTCCAAGGCATGTGAAGTATATCTCCATAGTCTAAAACAGACAAAAAAAATAATTACCATTAAAGGTAGTCAGTTCAGTATGAGTGCAAATACCGACGTCTCTGTAACACGGCTGTGAAACTGGCATGGCGGCCGTGGAGCGGCAGCAGCCATGTTGGAGTGCGGGAGGGATTGCGGAGGAGTACGAGGCCTGTTTGAACAAGCCCTTCACACTGGGCCCTTAAAATGATTTTCTCTCCCCCCCCCTCCTTCTTCCCTCCCTGGCAATTGCTCCACTGGTAGAGCACATTCTACGCTCTTTAATACCAAATTAATGCCCGCTCCTTTCTTTTAAATGAGAGAGGCGGAAGAGTGCTGACAGACCTGATTGTGGCAGAGAAGAAGGAGAGAGAGAGAGAGAGAGAGAGAGAAAGAGAGAAATTAAACCGCATTAAAAAAAATACCGAACGCCGCATAAAAAAAAGAAAAAACCCTGCCGCCACAATTGGTGCTAATTGGCAGATAATCCGGCGGTCTCTGGCGCTTAGCGCGGGGACGGGCGGGGAGGACGCCTGCCACAGCGTCTCCGCCGCGACTCCGAGGTCACGCCGTGCTGCCGGGGGGGGGCGGGGGGGGGGCGGGGGATAAGCCGGGCCATTGTCGCGGCTTCCACTCCTAGCTCGACCTTCACGAGAGCGTCGCTCGCCCCCCTCTCCCCCCAATCCCTGCGCCATGCGCTTTAATGGGCTCATAATTAGAAGCGGCAAAGAGCGACCCCCCACCCCCCCGCACAACTTTCAAAAATAGAGGCAAAACTCACATCTCCCCAAAGGTCATTGCTTTTTGTTCATTTGGTTTGTTTCCGAATAATCAACAAAAAGGGTTGTAGTTTACTCCATCTGTGGTTTAACCTGTTATCATATATGTATATATATATATATATATATATATAACTTGTCATATATATATATATATATATATATATATATAACCTGTTATCATATCATATATATACATGGTGTATGTCTATGGCCATAACAGTCTCACTCACGTTTAGGGTGGGATGCATGCACAGGTGGTGCTTCGTTTAGTAGGACGCATGCACAGGTGCATCTCCCAAAATCACCATTTCAATCGGCACAAGATTTTTAAGCACAGCTTTATCGCCTAACGTTACTTTAGCTAACCCTAACATGTTTGTGTTTCGCCTACTTTAGTTAACCTACTTAGTGCTTATCACCGATACAGATGTATGGACACACAGAGGACAAGAAATACCGTTACAGAGGTGAGGACATGCCATAGCTAGCTAGCTATATAGTTAGCCACGTTAACCATTGCACGATTTCGTGCTTGTTTAACTATTTAACATACTATTTACATGTGCAACTGATGCACCACCAGTTGGAATTGTGCGACGCAGATGGTGTCAGTGGGGTGCGTTCGTAAAATTCACTCCGGTGGTGCCAGTGGCACCCTGAGTGCTCTCTTGTCGTTTAAAAATTAGTGCTGCTCTCAGAGGCTCAGACCACACCAACCGCTCCAACTGAAGGGCCGGTTTGTCAGAGTGTCTTAACCCCGTAATGGCAAAATGCCACGGTTGGATTATTTGGCAATATAGGTGATGTTATTCAACATGCAGCAACTTACAGTAACATCAGTACATTAATTAATTAACATAAACATTAAGTAATATTATATGCGTTAATTAATTAATTAATTAAATTAATTAATTAATTAATGCGTTAATTAATTAATTAATTAATTGAAATGAATGCATTAATTTGACAGCCCTAATATATATATATATATATATATATATAAAGATTCATGCAATTTCAGTAGTGTAGCATAAGGGTTATGGAACTGGACAAAAAGGATGCAGGTTCTCATTCCCTGATGCTGATGCACAATTGAGTCAGGCGTTTAATCTGAATTGCTTGTTAAACTACCCAGCTGTATAAATGCATTGTATGTAAAAATGCAATTTGTGAAAATTGCTCTGGATAAAAGTGTGTGTTAAATCAAAAAAAAAAAAAAATGTGATGTCTTGTGTGGACTATGGTAATTAACCTTTTTCTGGTTTCTCAGCATAGCACAGCAAGATTACATTTGGCTCAAAATGTAACTGCAAAGACTACTAAGCGAAACAAGGAAGAGAGCTCATATTACCGTACCCTACAAGTTGCATTTTTGAACAGGCAGTCTGTTTGTATCAGATTTGCATTTAAAATGATTGCATTTGTTTTAAGAACCCTAAATAGCTTGTTACCCGAATACGTTGCTGAACTTTATCTGCCTAAATTAGTACAAAGAGAGCAGGTTAAACGTCCACTCACTCTGATGGGGTCCTTTCCCTCTGCCTCTGCAGCTCAGAGACAGTACGGCAACAGGAACTAGCTTTAAAAATACATTTTTACAGTAGCTTTTAATTGATTTGGGTTGCTTCAGTGCTTTTACACTTATTTATCTTCGACCTTGTCATTATTTGTTTAACCCTGCCTTTGTTTTTTCAGAGCCTTATCAGTATAATAATTTAATGGTTTAAAAATCAGTATCTGCTCAAATGTTTGACAGCGCGGTGTTTTGTTTGTCACTGCAACTTCAACACCAAGTTCTAAAATGAGAGCGGACTTGAATTTCTGCTCGGTGTGGGAGAGCCGGCTGCCCCTGAAGCATCACCCTCCCGCTTCCTTCTGCGGCTTTAATTGGAAGGTTTAATGTCTGCCCCTCAGCGGACAAAAGGGGGGGAAACTTTAAAAGAAGAGGAGGGGGCGAAGGAATTTGTGAAAAGGAGCGGGGGCCACACCTGTGCGTGAAGGCCGCTGCGGTGGGGTAACCCGGGTGCCCTCGTCCGTGGCCCCGCCGGCCTGATTTCCCACGACAAGGGCCCGATCCCCTTAAGTGGCGGAAGAAAGAGACGTTTTTCGGCGCGGCGTTTGATGAATGCCGATTTGCATCAGAAAGGCTGGACAGAACTGTAACTTGTGAACTGATGAAAAGGCTGGAGGGGCTCTTTAAACGGCCCGGCTTTGACACTGAAGGGCCCCTTTGAAAACCTCCCTCGCCGCGGTGCCCTCAGAGGACTTGGAGTGCCGGGGTTACCAAAACCTGCTCCTCGTGTGCAACGTTCAGTGCCTGCTCCTCCTGTGTGCTATGTTCAGTACCTGCTCCCTGTGTGCTATGTTCAGTACCTGCTCCCTGTGTGCTACGTTCAGTACCTGCTCCTCTTGTGCTATGTTCAGTACCTGCTCCCTGTGTGCTATGTTCAGTACCTGCTCCCTGTGTGCTATGTTCAGTACCTGCTCCCTGTGTGCTATGTTCAGTACCTGCTCCCTGTGTGCAACGTTCAGTACCTGCTCCTCCTGTGCGCTATGTTCAGTACCTGCTCCCTGTGTGCTATGTTCAGTACCTGCTCCCTGTGTGCTATGTTCAGTACCTGCTCCCTGTGTGCTATGTTCAGTACCTGCTCCCTGTGTGCTATGTTCAGTACCTGCTCCCTGTGTGCTATGTTCAGTATCTGCTCCTCCTCGTGTGCTATGTTCAGTACCTGCTCCCTGTGTGCTATGTTCAGTACCTGCTCCCTGTGTGCTATGTTCAGTACCTGCTCCCTGTGTGCTACGTTCAGTACCTGCTCCCTGTGTGCTATGTTCAGTACCTGCTCCCTGTGTGCTATGTTCAGTACCTGAGGCATGTGCAGCAGACAAGGTATACTCTTCCTGTCTTGACCAATCAGATACATTACAGTGTGGGTTCAGTCAGCGTTTTATCTTAACTTAGCGCATGCAAAATTGTGTCAACACAGATTTGTGAGTCACCAATATAGACAGTGTATTTGATGGGTGATTTGATTGTGAGTGTACATGTGGGTGCTTGAGTGTGTGTGTGTGATTACTTATTGGATTTTACATTTCATTGACAATGTATATATGAGGTCAGTGAGTATGTTCATGTGTGGCAAATAAAAAGAAGTACTGCATGTGTGTGTGCCTATGTGACATCAGCACATGTGTTTTCATGTGTGTTTAACTATATGTCCATACAATACATTTCCTGCTTTGCATTACAAGCCAAAAGAGAAAGAGGGGCTAGAAATTATCTCCAGGTTTTCTAGATAGTTTTAAATGTTTAAAATGATCACATTTTTCCTCTGTCTTCAAAGACAGCCATGGTAAGAAAGCATGTAATGCCTGACTGTTTTTGAATTTGCTACTGAAGTGCTTTTTCTGCACTTTCAGAATGAGAGACTGCAGACTTAAGCTTTTTTTATTCTAGTTTCAGTTGAGTGGATATTAGCTCTCACACAGGCTAGCTGAGTGCTTGGGTTTATACTGGAGAGTGAGAGAGGCTGAACACGCAGGAGTGAGAGAGCAAGGTGGATGTGCGTTCAGGCTGAACACACAGGAGTGAGAGGCCAAGACAGAGGACTGTTCAGGCTGAACACACAGGAGTGAAGCACCAAGACAGAGGACTGTTCAGGCTGAACACACAGGAGTGAGGCACCAAGACAGAGGACTGTTCAGGCTGAACACACAGGAGTGAGGCACCAAGACAGAGAACTGTTCAGGCTGAACACACAGGAGTGAGACACCAAGATGTACGCACGTTCAGGCCGAACATGCAGGAGTGAGAGACCAATACAGAGGAGTGTTCAGACTTAAATGGGGTTGAGTGGGACAGACACGTCTTCTGCCTGAACGTGGGAGAGGCTGACAGACGAGTGCTCAGGCAGAATGCGGGGGAGTGTGAGGATCCTGTCTCCCTTCAGCTGGTTTCATTTAACGAACACACAGGAGGTCACCGGGCCACACCATGACCTCATCAAATTAGCCCCAACTGAGTGAGGTGTTTAGCACAAGTTAAAGCCAGTAATCTGAAGGGTATTAAATGCAAATGCAACAGCCATATGCTTACTTCAAACAGGGAAAATCTATGCCCTCTATCCCCTCCGAATACTCACAGTACAGTCATTCACCTCTCCCAGAGAGTGGGCTGTAAAAAAAATAAACTAAAACAAAAAAAACAAATGACAATGGTTTTCTTTTATGTTAGCCAGGTGTGAAGAATTCTGTACACAAGGGTGGGGAAGAAAGCCTGCATCTATTACAAACCACAACTGCAGTGAGACATCTGCCCAAGAATTCGTCCACCCTCCTCTACCATTCCCGTAACAGTACATCCAACCTCCTCTACCATTCCCCCAAGAGCCCCTCCACCCTCCTGTACCATTCCCCTAATAGTTGCTCCACCCTCCTCTACTATTCCCCCAAGTGCTCCTCCACCCTCAACCATTCCCCTAACAGTACATCCAACCTCCTCTACCATTCCCCCAAGAGCTCCTCCACCCTCCTCTATCATTTCCCCAAGAATACCTCCACCCTCCTCTACCATTCCCCCAAGACCTCCTTCACCCTCCTCCACCCTCCTCTACCATTCCCCCAAGACCTCCTACACCTTCCTCTACAATTCTCCCCAAGACCTCCTCTACCCTTCCCCTAATAGCTGCTCCACCCTCCTCTACCATTCCCCCAAGTGCTCCTCCACCCTCCTCTACCATTCCCCCAAGAGCTCCTCCACCCTCCTCTACCATTCCCCCATGAATTCCTCCACCCTCCTCTACCATTTCCCCAAGAGCTCCTCCACCCTCCTCTACTATTCCCCCATGAATTCCTCCACCCTCCTCTACCATTCCCCTATGAATTCCTCCACCCTCCTCTACCATTCCCGTAACAGTACATCCAACCTCCTCTACCATTCCCCCAAGACCTCCTTCACCCTCCTCCACCCTCCTCTACCATTCCCCCAAGACCTCCTACAACCTCCTCTACCATTCCCCCCAAGACCTCCTCTACCATTCCCCTAACAGCTTCCCCACCCTTCTCTACCATTCCCCCATTTTCACAGCCATTTTGCTCTGTTTCTCCAAACTGAACGCGGCGCACTTAGACTTCAACGTTTAGACGACATCCTTGAGCGGGATTAACGCGGGAGTAGTTCCAGGAGCGCTAAGCGCTGCAGTCAGAGTGAGAATTCGGGGGGAAAGGGGCTTAACTTGTGCCCCGGCGAAGGGTCACCCCCCGGGCCGCAGCACAGATGACGGTAGCAGGCTGATTCGTCCCCTGGGGCAGTGATTTTGGGCAGGAGGATGTGTTAATAAGCACCCATGGAGAGGAGCGGGGCCAGACACCTGCGCATGTCTCCGGTTTCTCTCTCACCTGCGCAGATCTGTCTTCCTCTCACTCTCTGTCAGCCTGTTAGCACTGTCTGCTGCCCGAACACCATCCTTCCTCCATTTCTCCTTCTTCCTCTTCTCCTTCTTCTCATTATTATTATTATTATTATTATCATCATCATTACTTACTTAGGGTTCAGTGACATAATAAAAACTGGTTTTCACAGAGGGAAGGCTGTTACTGATAACCTATAAAAATCACAGTACTGACAAGATTGCAGCAAGTACTAACAAAAGCTGCCCATATATTTACTGACATTGTAGTTCCTTGGTATTCAGTGTCAATGGACTATATGTGTGCGTGAGTGTGTGTGTGTGTCTGTGTGTGTGCGCGTGCGTGTATATGTGCCTGTGTGTGTGTGTGTGTGTGCATCAGACATTTTGAAATGAATACTTTCCATCTGTTGATGCAGTGATTGGGAAGCACAGAGGTCTCAGTGTTTGAGTGAAAATCAGCCCAGTGTGTGAAGCTCCAATCGAGGGAAGAGGAGGTGTAATGAGGGACCTGTCACTCAAGCACTGTTTGTAATATCACTTTCACATCTTAATCAGATTCAGACTCAAATCGGTGTCAAACTAAAAAAAAAAATGAATAGGCTACAAAACATTCTATATATTAGATTCTGTCACTTTTATATCAATCCCTCAATACATACATTCTTTGCAACAGTTCCTGACAAACAAATACACATTATAAGACACCTTTTTTGCCATAATAAGTACATTAAAAAAAAAACTTTCAGCAGCAAAATTATTTTGCAAATGTACTATATTACACCATCGAAAATACCAAAGGGATTTCTGCATGTTGTTTCGGCGTAATCTTGTGACAGAATAAGGCTGAAGTTGAAGTTTGCACATCTCTTTAACTGCTATGTTCTGTCATCCGAAGGTAAATCACCAGCGAGCTCCTGCGCTTCCTGATGTTTGTGTGTTTTTTATTACCGTTCATTCCGTGCTATTGGCCTTCACAGTATGACGCTCGTGCGCATTTATTTTGGCCCGTGCACTGTGTTCTGACAACCGACCTGTGTTCGTTTATTTTTGAAACTCGTGACATCGTTTGATCGATGTAATGGCTAATAACGATAATATACCTGAGAAGGGATTTTTTTTCTCGGCCGAGAGAAGCGGTTTGCTCCGAAACAGCAACGGCATTGGCTCAGACCGGTTCGTGTCGCCTTGTTTACGTGAAGGGCGCTCCCCAACACAGACTGCCGTGAGTGTTAGAATGCGAAGCCGTACTCCCTGCTGCGGCAGTTACGTCCCTGTGTTCGCTCTCCGGCTCGGGAACATGTGTGTGCCCGTGTGAGAGAGCTCACGTCTACTTAAAATATAGGACAGCGGCCCTCTCCGGCTTATTAGTTACATTCTGGGGAGTACTTCAGCCTGAAAGCACTGTGGACCACATTAAAAAACACATTATTTAGAAGAGAGAAAATATGCAGCCCTCTAATCTTTGAAAATCTGCTTAAAGCCATGACTGATGTCCTGGTACATTTTTTTTCAGCGCAGAAACGTATAGAAAAAAATCTATTTGAAATTATTTATGGGATTTCATTTTTAAACATCTGGTTCACATTTTTGTGAGGAGGACATGCGATACATAATGGTCTTATTGGATGGTGCATGCATGATAATGAATCTGTGCGCCTTCTTCTGAAACACGTGTTCTATCAATAACATATTATAAAGAACAAAAGTGATTGTTCAGAGTTAATAACTGCAAGTAGTGGAACTTCATGCTTTAACACATTTTGAGTATCCACACAGTGACAATGCAAACATTTATGTTTGTTAAAAGTCTTCTAAAGTGTTTCATTTTCTTCGCCTTCTTTATTTAGGTATAGTAATGCTTTTTGTGGTCTCCAATTTTTTGTGGTTCCACTTTTTAGCAGTACAGTTTTAAGAGTTTTTCACACAAATGATAAGGAACACTAAAGCTCCTTTTGTTCGTATTATGTTTCAGCATTCTTTTGATCGTTAAAAGTATCAATAATTACACAGCAACCTGTAGAATCATGACACTTTTTACATGGAAAATCAAGACATTATATAAGTATGCATGTGGGTGTGTGTGTGTGGGTGTGTGTGCATATCTGTGTATGTGTGCGTGTGTGTGTATGTGTCTGTTTGTGCGTGCATGCCTACAAATGTGTGTGTGTGTGTGTGTGCGTGCATGCATGCGTGTGTGTGTCCAAGTGTAACACAAATACAGCAGACACGGGAAACACAGACTGATATGTGTACCCGATAAAAAATGTCTAAAAATACAAACTGAAATATTTTACGTGTGTAATTTCTTACTAACACATGTACGTTCTGTAGAATGAATGAAGCAAACACTGCTTTAGCAGTACTGACTTACTGCTCTAATATTATTAGTGTAAATATGAAGACATATATGATATTTACACAGCACACTGCGGAGTTACATGACCGGATTCATAAGTGTGAATATGAAACACAGACAAATGACATTACCTCAGCAACCAAGATAAATTATTATTATTATTATTAGTAGTATAATAATAATAATAATAATAATAATACCATTTAAGCTTTAGATATACACTTCTATCATTAAGCATAAATGACTGTGTCATAATCACAGATTTAAGGATAAAACTAATCACGGTAAGGCTGAGTATTGCAACAAAGTGTAGATTATTATTATTATTATTATTATTATTATTATTATTATTAGTAGTAGTAACATAATGAGCATGAAAAAGCAAAAATGAAAATTAACAGTTGTAACAAATAGAAACAAATCTGCAAAATATAAACTTATTGATCTTTATTGATCTACTGAAACATGCATATTTAATCAAATTCCAATGTGGTATTTTACATTAAATGATTTCTATATAATAGTCTTTCTGGATGAAACTCATTCAAATGAAAAGCTGTTGCTCTCCAGCTATTTTGAGACTTTGGCACTGTTAGCTACGGGATAATAAATACAAATGAGACACACTGGCTCTTTCACAATTTTCTCACTGCCAGAAAAATATTCATTAAATTTAATTACAATTTTATATCATTACTAAAATGAAACCAAAATCACAGAAAAAGCATTTCTCCCTTTCTCCCTTGTTAAATCCGAAAGGGGGCTTAATAGTTTGCACATTTTAACTTCACAGACAGAAGCTAAACCACTCAGCTTAGAGAATCCTCGAGCAGAATGGTGCATTTCTTTTACACATTCACACATTCATTTCAGCTCTCGCTTCTCATCTTAGCATCGCTTTTATTTTCGCATGGAGTTAATTTTTTTTTTTACATTTTTTTTTTTACAACAAATAAAGAAAGCAACCTTTGGCACCCAACTCTAAAGCTAAAAAGTTATGCTTTTTAAAAGGTCATTTTGGTCTGTAGTGCCCCCATCAGTTCTGCTGTACGGCACAAAACAACAGAGGATAGCTTCCCTTTTTACCCTTTTGCAGTCATTCTGCCGGTTCATTATAATTAGGCTTTAAATGTGGCTTTAACATCACTTCATACTTTTGCTAAATCATTTGCAGGATATTTTGAAAAGATATTTTTTAATGTTGCAATGTGTTTTCTTGACTGAAGTCATAGAGTAAACTAGCAAGCCTTTTCTCATCATTTATTTCTGGTAATTTATTTTTTGAAAGCCTATATTTAAAAACAGGGTATGAATATTCTGGTTTGCTCCTCAGGCAGACTGTTGAAACCGTGGAGGGATTTTTGAGAAACTGAACAGTCGTGTAAATATGAACACAAGATACGAGCTCCACGGTTTTGCAAACTGCCTGGTCACAGACCCTCACCACCTGAAGGAACCGCAGTGCTTGGAAATGCTCCTCGAAACCGATAGCACCACAGTTTTGTCTACAAAACCTAAATACAAAACATTGCATAAATGACATCCTTCTGCTACTGAGCTACCATCAGTCACCTTTTTTAATTTTTTTAACTGAGCTGAAAGCAGGCTGGGGCAAGCACTGGTTTTCACCTTTTCACAAGGATCAGTATTATTAGGGCAACAGGCACTACTGATGCATAGGTACCCTTTTGTTATTGAATGCATTTTTAAGGACCAAAGCACCACAGGTTGGCTTGCTATTTTTTTTGTAGGAATTTATTATTATTTGGGCCAAGTATTACAGGTGCTAAAACCCATCTTTTACTTTTGTTTTCATTGGGTGAGTGGGTGGACTATATAGAGAATATATATATATTGTTTAAAGCACTGATTAAAGGACCAATTTTACTTTTCAATGGATCATCTGATTTCTTTAAACACGACTCCAGATTTTACAGCAGACTAGGCAGTTCATCTGCTGAACTGTTATGCTGCAGAAAGTGCATTCCAGCTGATTAGAAATGCGATGCGGCAGTTTGCACTAACAGTCCGACTTGAATCAAACGATACAAGAGTGGGACAAGCCCGTACGACTTCAGTCAGAATACTGAGTACAATACAGTATTTAGCAAGTTTGCCTATGAAGTAAGGTTTCATACAATTTTTAAATGTCTCTCACATCATTCAAGACAAGACTGGTCTCTTGCTACATCAACTGCCCAAGAAATGAAATATTGATCTTTTCTCCATCTTGTATTTTATTTTATTCCGCCTTTATTTCACCAGGCAAGTCATTAAGAACAAATTCTTATTTACAATGGCGGCCTGACAAGCGACAAAAGCCACTTAAGACATCGTGAATGTCGGAAGTATGGGATCAACAGAAAGGTGATCATTTTCACTTGATAACTCTGTTTTTGTACATTTGTAATTTGTAACTTTTGTAATACATGTATAGTAAGTTCTCTGTCATAAAATGAATAAACCTCTTCTGGTGTGGGTGTGTATTACCATTGCAGGTGTGAGTACATATGAGAACCACATGGTATGTCATGGTTTATTTCTTCACAAATACTTTAGGCTCACGGAATTATTCATCTTCCAGATTTAATCGGAAAATTAAAAATAATATTTAACAATGTATAGAACTTTAATGGTTAAATTGAAAGAGCTGACAGTATATTGTTTGAAACAACTCTAAAAGTATGATCTCTTTGCCTGTCTGACCATACTGTACATTACAAATAATCTGCTACTATCAAATGCATATGCATATGAACTGGGGAATAAGACCATGTGAATTTACTTTACACCAGACATATTCATGACAAAGACATTATTGCAGCTAATTTTGTACCCGTTAAAAAAAAAAAAAATCCAAGGGTGCTTGTCGAACAGCAGGTCGTGTTGATTGCTGAGTTCTGGTCCAAACTGACTCCCAGCCGTGCCCTTTGACCTGCGGAGGCGGGCTGCTCTGTGACAGAGCTTTACGCGCCCAGCCCCTGCCGAGAGCACGGCGACCGGCTCCACAAGGCAGGTAGCCTCCGCGCTGACGTCAGGGGAAGCGACGCACCCGTTCTCCCGCGGACGCCGGACCGCCCCGGCCCTCTTCCCCTCCGGACAAAAGGGGCTGAAGTGGATCTCTTAAAACGCGCGCGGCGCGCGACAAAGAGAAGAATGGGGGACCGACCTGCTGTTTGGTTAAACAGGCGACTCCGCCGGCCTCTCCTCCGCATTGTCCACAAGAGGCCGGCGCTTTGCCTCCTCAGATCCGGCTAATTGCTGACAGATTTGATTTCTCTGTGACAGCAGGAGCTCTGTTCTGGCCTTTACAGCAAGTAATTGCTTTACCCCCCACCCCCACCAACCACCCCCCACCGCCCAAGCCCCCCCCCCCCCCCACAACCCCCCACCACCCCCCTTCTTCTTCTCCTGAAACGGAACTCCCCTTTAATGGTTTCCTTCTATGTTATTAAATCCTCACCATTTAAATCACATTTAGAGATGTTTTGAATAACTGATTCCAATTACCCAGGCCAAGCTCACAGAAGAGCTGAGAGTATGAACCACAGTGTGACCAACACCTCCCCCCCCCCTCACCCCAGCCTGCAGGTGAAAAAGGGAGGGGCTTGCCAGAGTGCAGGTTTGAGTGGGAGGGGTTAAGCAGCTTCACGTAACTGAGGGCGGAGCTTGTTAGAATGCAGGTGAGTGACTTTGCTGTTCAGATGCCAGTGCTGTGATGTCTACTGTATATGGTGAAACCAAAATATATTGAAATACCATTTAATAAAAAACTGAGAATGTGGACTTTAACCACATGTGACTTGTTTGAATACAAATATTAAATTATGGAGTACAGAGCCAAATAAAAATAATAATAACAATGTCCCAAACATTATGGAGCTCATTGTATATGCGAGGAGGAGAAAGGAGGATGAAGTGAAAAAAAGACATCCCTTGAAGACTCATAGTGAACTGCCATCCACTCTCAAAAGCCCCTGCTGGTGGTGCTTAATTGTGCCTGGTTTGCTCTGGCCAAACTAAGAAGTATACTATATTATGAAAAATAGGCTTTAAGCAGTGTCATCAACATCAGCATGTTTTCACTTCAGTTTTTAGCAGCTCCGCCTTTGGTTGCGTGTTAAAGGCATACTATGCAGGATTCTCACCTTGGAAGTACTATAAAATAACCATGCTAAGGCTTATCTATGAAGCAGTGGCAATCTCAGTATTTACCCACTTTTGAATTTGTACACCTTTACCTGTAGTTGTTATTTGAAAATATGTTTGGGACGTTTCTGGGCATGACACATTTTTTCTGAGTGGAGAGGGGTGTGTGTGGCTATAGAGCCTGTGGTTTGGGATCAGATTTCAACCGAGTGTTTGTTGCTAGCTTGCTAGTTGTTGTAATGGCCCACATACAGTGATGCAGAAAGACAAGCTGACAAGGCTCGTTTAAGAATTAGAGCTAACCTTGGGCTTGCTTTTACTCTGTGGTATCAGCTGAAGTTTGCCAAAGGGGATGAAAAGCGACAGGGAGTTGGCTTGTTTTCTGTTAGACATCCAGGTTTTGACCAAAGTATCTGGTTTACAAATTATTTGTAAATGTTTGGCTCCTCGTCCCAAATGTCAGGTCAGGTGTGTTCAATTGCTTCCTTTGTGCAGGTATAAGAGAGCTTTCAGTATCTAGTTTTGATTCTAGCCTTTTGATTGCCTTTGAAGCCTTTGTTATTGGCATTTGTCAACATGAGGACCAAAGTTGTGCCAATGAAAGTCAAGGCCATTATGAGGCTGAGAAATAAGAAGAAAAAAAAAAACAGTCAGAGACATAGACCAAACCTTAGGCTAACTGAAATCAACTACTTGGAACATATATATCCATATATCATGGATTTGAAATGAAACAATGAACATTGGGTAATGAAGTGCACACTTGGCCTCTTACACATTGAGGTCCTTATACTGTACCTCTTTTTAGGCCCTAAGTCACATATAGCCAGCGCTTGAAGTGGGTTTGATTCTGAGTGCAAACATCACATCCGCAATGCTGGAAGTGCTCATGTATGATATATATTATATTATGTGCTCACATTTGACATTCTGCGAAGGGGAAAATAAGGTAAATGTATTGAATCAGATTAAACATTCACTCCTATAGGTTAAGCACTCTGTGCCTACACGTCATTTCTCCTGTACCAGAGCCTCCATTTTAAAGCAGTTAAAATGGAGGGAAAAGCCCTCTGCCCCAGCATTAATGCGGAGAGTCATTTTGCCAGCGTAGCTGTATGGCATAAACAAGCAGCTTAGCGGCGTAGCGCTGCGGCTGTTCAACACAATCGTTCCACTGCCGGAGTAATTTACCGCCGTAGCGCGGTAGCCGGTAGCCCTGCTCTCCTGTCCTTCCAGAGATGAGAGCGAGCAGCGAAGCTACCCTCGGGATAAGCTAGAGGGCTCACTAGAACTGCACGGCAGCCACCACAGGATTTCACAATCGCTGCAAGAACATTAAAAGCTAATTATCCCGGGCAACAAAAGTGCAGTTTATTTACACTTAACACAATTAGTCATAAACTGCATTTAGAAACGTTAAGAATGTTCTTGGTCCAAGTGCTTCAAACATGTTCCCATTCTCTGCCAATTATTCATAGTTTCTTCCAATAATTTCAAAGCGAAAACTGTTTTGCTTGACGTGTGTGTGCGTGTGAGATTGTGTGTGTGTGTGTGTGTGTGCGTCCTGTGTGTATATGTGTGAGTGCATGTGTGCTTCTAATTATTTATATATTTACAGGAATGGATTGCATTTGCCAGAATTCATTTTAGTTGCTATTGATAAAAAAAACGCAACAGTGATATTTGCAATGATAGCAACAGCATTATACTATTCCAAGTGTAGGTGGAATACAATTAAATTCTTGGTAGATGATTAGAAAAATGTGGAAGCACCCAAATAATGTTCACTGGCTTCAATATAAAAGCAAACATTAGAAATGTTTAACAAAATATAAATTCATGCCACATGGTTTCAGATTAATTCCTGGAAATACCATTGCTTTTGTTAATGCATATGTAAAACTAAATGGTAAATGGACTGCATTTATATAGCGCTTTTATCCAAAGCGCTTTACAATTGATGCCTCTCATTCGCCAGAGCAGTTAGGGGTTAGGGGTTAGGGGTTAGGTGTCTTGCTCAAGGACACTTCGACACACCCAGGGCGGGGTTTGAACCGGCAACCCTCCGACTGCCAGACAATCGGTCTTACCTCCTGAGCTATGTCGCCCTATATGTAGACATTGGCCTCAAAATGACAATTAACTGAACTTTTTTCAGCTACCTGCCCTAAATGTCTTTCTTGCAGTGTTTTAGGATTTCATAATGTCCTTGATTATGATTAGATTTGCAGTTGAGGACATCTGTACTGCAATGCATGCCAATGTGTACTTGGCAAATCAAGATAAGAGACATACAAAGGAACTTTATCGGTTCTGTTCTGTTCAGTTTGGCACTTAAACACAATAATAAAAAAATCAATTAGGTATGTTACAATAATGCTTCTCAATGAAAAAGGCATTGTTAAATAAATTGTTAAAGTTGCTTTAGCAGAGAACAGTGTGTTTGGACAGAAATATGCATAGTTCAGCCAGACCCCAGGAAGTAAATTGTAAAAAAATTCAGCCAAATGATTGTTATTGTAGTTCAATTGAAATAATTGATGTGAACTAATGCCTGATAGAAATCATTGAAATCATACCATTGGAAGTGAAATATTTGAAAACCTGGCAGTTGATGCTGTAGTCCTTGTAAACAGTTTCACATGTTCCCTCTTCACAGGCATGGCTGAAAGGTATGTTTGATTATACAATCTCTCAGGGCAACCAGAATAATAATAATAATAACAACAACTAGACAATTCCTGCAGAAAATGTGAAGTGTGGTTGCTGCCAATGCAAAGTCGACTTTGTGCTGAACAGAGCTTTATACATTTTTATGTAAATATTACACATACATAAGTATTCAGTATTACTATTTTGGAAGAAGACGATTTATTTCAGGTTTTGTATGGTAGGTAGTTGATATGATGTTCTAGGCAGTTGCTAGGGTGTTTTAGGTGGTTGCTAAGGTGTTGCTAGGTGGTTGCTATGGAGTTATAGGCAGTTGCTAGGGTGTTGCTAGGTAGTTGATATGGTGTTCTAGGCAGTTCCTATGGTGTTGCTAGGTGGTTGCTATGGAGATCTAGGTGGTTGCTAGGGTGTTGCTAGGTAGTTGATATGGTGTTCTAGACGGTTGCAAGGATGTTGGGTTGCTAGGGTGTGAATAGGTGGTTGCTCTGGTGTTCTACGTGGTTGCAAGGGTGTTGTATGCAGTTGCTAGAGTTTTCCAGGAGGTTGCTACAGCTAAGGTTGAGGTGAGGGTTACAGCAAGGGCTCATGTAAGAGTTACAACTAGGATTAGGATTAGGGTTACAGTTAGGGTTAGGATTAGGGTTACAGCTAGGGTTAGGGTAACGGCTATGATTAGGGTTATAGCTAGTGTTAGGGGTACAGATAGGGTTAGGGTTAGAGTTACAGCTAGGATTAGGGTTAGGGTTACAGCTAGGGTTAGGGTTAGGGTAACAGCTAGGGTTAGTGTTAGGGTTACAGCTAGGGTTAGGGTTGCAGCTAGGGTTAGGGTTAGGGTTACAGCTAGGTTGAGGATTAGGGTAAGGGATAGGGTTATAGCTAGGGCTAGGGTTAGGGTTATAGCTAGGGTTAGGGTTAGGATTACAGTAAGGGTTAGGGTTAGGGGTACAGATAGGGTTATGGTTAGGGTTACAGCTAGGGTTAGGGTTAGTGTTACAGCTAGGGTAAGGGTTAGGGTTACAGCTATGGCTAGGGTTAGGTTTATAGCTAGGGTTAGAGTTAGGATTACAGCTAGGGCTAGGGTTAGGGTTAGTGTTACAGCTAGGGTTAGGGTTAGGGTAAAGGTAACAGCTAGGGTTAGAGTTAGGGTTACAGCTAGGGTTAGGGTTAGGGTCACAGCTAGGGTTAGGGTTAGGGTTACAGCTAGGGTTAGGGTTAGGGTTACAGCTAGGGTCAGGGTTTGGTTTACAGCTAGGTTTAGGGTTAGGGTTACAGCTAGAGTTAGGGTTAGCGTTTCAGCTAGGGTTAGGGTTGCAGCTAGGGTTAGGTTTAGGGTTTCAGCTTGGGTTAGGGTTACAGCTAGGGTTAGGTTTAGGCTTAGGTTTAATTTTACAGCTAGGGTTTGGTTTAGGGTTATAGCTAGGATTAGGGTTAGGGTTAGAGTTACAGCTAGGGTTAGGTTTCCAGCTAATATTAGGGTTAGGGTTCACCAATGAACAAAGGACTCTCTACCAAGTCCAATGAGTCATCCCACAACTCTTCATGACAAGCAGTTCAAAGCTATGAAATAATGAATATTGGCAATTTAAATGAATGGCGGAATGGTCACCCTCGTGACGTCACAATGTCTCTGTCTTCAGCTGCTGGAGGGCATTGTGATGTCATGTGGGTCAACATTCCACCATTCATTTTCTATGGGTCAAAATTGCCCACAAAAAGTATAATTTTCAGAAATTGTGCACCGAATCCTTCCAGAAAGTAATTGCACACCATTCCCGATGAAGCAGCTCTAGTTGACATATTGGACGAGTATGTGTTGCGACAACTCTGGGAGCAGTAGCTGTCCAAAAAATGGGTGGAACAAAGAAGAATAATATATGCGATAATAGTAGTGTGATTTCTAACGGCAACCACAATAATAATAATAATAATAACGGTAACAAAAATAACAACAACAATAAAAATGACAAAATAATAATAATAAGATGATGAAGAAGAAAAAGAATAAGAGGAAGAAGAACAACAACACTGCCGTCGTCTGGTGGGATGAGGCAAACAGGACGTCTAAGAATACTGCAGGCAATTAAGAAATTTCTCCTCATACAGAACTGGACAGGTTTGTGCATGGAGATGCAGGGTGGGCTGGTATGGAGAGAAATTTAGGGGTGGAGGAAGGGGTAGGGTGGGCTGGTACAGAGAGAAATATGGTGGTGGAGGAAGGGGTAGGGTGGTCCAAAGTGTGTGCGGCAGCGTGGGGCTGGACAAGGAAATGTAATGTGGTGTAAAGTGTGGAGCAGAGCAATCCATTTAACCATTAATATGTAATATTCAAAGTTTAAATGTTTTATATAAGCTTGTGTACAAGAACATGTTGTCTTTAAGGGGGGGGGGCAACTCTTCATTAGTCATAACTGGAATCCCCCCCCCCCCCCATAAAATGTTATGATGAATAAAATAATATTTATCATTATAAACAATCAAAAAACATCTCCATTTCATTATTTTAACAGCCATTAGTGAGGAAACCAAAGGCACAAGGCTCTCCATCCCCGTCACATTTTAAAACTTGGTCATTTGTGAAAGTTTCACTATTGTCACTATTGCTGAAGAGATGGAGACAGTTGAAACGAATAATGGTACAGCAAAATAAATAAATACATTTATTTTTCACCTCTCAACCCCTCCCACATTCAACCCAAAGTTACACCTCTGTGTTTATATCATGAGGTAAAGAGCTATATGCTTGTATAAAGGCAAAGTAGAGAGACCTAGTGTACTCAGATTATGATAAATTAGCTATATGTATTTCTAATTTATCGTAAGCCATGTTGAAAGGAACTGAAAATGATTTGCTAACTGAATGTAACGTAGTCTGATGTTATCATTAACTGCTGCATTTAACTTCTAACCCAGGCCTCAATGCCCCCCCCCCCCCCCATTCTTACAGTAACAGTTATTATACGTACTTCCGATTGCCATTTTTGTGTCATTTATTTCTTAGTATATTCACAATGCTAAAGGTCAGATTTGCTTCAGTTTGTCCATCAAACATGTCTGCAATGGTTAATGTCATCAGGGTAACCTTTTGTGGTAAGCTAGACCCACCATATAGCCTATCTCCCGAAGGGGGACATGCATCGTCTGTCCCAGCCGACATATTAAACTCTGAAGATAAGAGATGCCCTTTCTGTTTTGTCAATGAAACAATATGTGGAAGATAATAATAAGTCTAGTATTAATAACAGTAATGATTATAGCCGGTAATGTATCAGATCCATCTGCTTTATCACTTGCGTATTTCTTCTTTTAAAAGACACACACACACACACACATGCACACTAAGAATATTCACATTTGGACCTAACCATCAATCAATGGGGAGGGGGGGACAAAGCATTCAAAGACTGTGCAGTGTCCCAAACACTCCATTCGGTCCTCTTCCCTTCAGCCGTGGGAAGAATAGGTGTCCTAAAAAGTTACCAAAGAGTGACAATGTCCTGTCCTTAAGCAGGAAACCTACAGGAGCAAAGTAGGTCCACGGAGCTCAACAGGCCGGCCACACGGTTGAACTTAAACACAACTACTAAAGAAAGCCATTGCACCGATTAATGTTAGCACTTGCTAACATTTACAATTTAGTCATTTTGCATACAAGCCAATGCGACTTACATGTGAAAGTACGTTTTGAATGGTAAGCAAATGCCAAAAACTATTTAGTTTTAGTCAAATAAATGTGAAAAAAAATCATAGAGGAAACAATACTGTTCCATCAGCTATCAATTTCCATCTCCGTCCATAATAAATCCACATTATCATACGACAACACTTGACAATGTTTGAGTAAAATCCTGAACATATTATACATAAATCAGCGACTGTGAGGCATAGAAAATTCTTCACCCCACAGTGTGGGAGGATTTTCAATTATCAGTCTAATTATTCATCATCAATATTCATCAGGCACATTAAGCTTCTGCAGTATTCTTTTCCATGGGTGCTCATGATCCCAATGCATTTGTTGGCATTCTGCAGAACAATTTAATAAGTTGTGTTTGTGGGTTGCTTCTAAAAGGATGTGGGGGGGGGGGGGGGTGGGGGGGACTGGTCTTCAGCATGCTATTGCTGAAAATCTATGAGCTGATGTACATAGTTAAAAGTGCATGACACCTTACATCTGATAATAATAATAATAATAATAATAATAATAATAATAATAATAATAATAAATTAATACAATAATAATAATAATAATAATAACTTGTAAACTATGATGACAATCCACACAAGATGAATTATGTTTGATTGAAACTTACTGTAATTTCCTATTTTATATTGGGACTATATAACAGTCCAAGTTCAACTTATCCATAGGAGAGGATCACTGGATATGGGCAATGTGGAATCTCCATTTTACAGCAGCAGATGCTGAAATGTAAAACGACCATGCGTCAGTTTTAAATGTCATGGTCGTTCAGTGTTTGATAGTTATCCTGCAACATGGCCATAACTAGCTAATAGCCAGGATTTCATCATACTTCATTTCTTGAGGCTTTGATACCATGGTCCTGTGAGGCTAGATTTGTCTCATTCTCCAGTTTTGTAGTTGCAGAGCCAAATGATGCCAAAATGTTGCTGGGATCTCTGTATATTCTTAATGACTACATGGCTAGTCTTTACACTTAAATTCCTTACTTTTTATTGTCTCCTAAGTGACACACAATAACAGGAAATGACTTTGGCATCCCATATCACTACACAAGACAGTATTGATTGAAGTTTTGCCACTGTAGGATTAATTGACACCTTACAAACACACATGCACACATACACAGAGAGTGATTCAGACAGAGAGAGAGAGAGAGAAAGAGAGAGGGCGAGAGAGTGGCAGAGAGAGACAGAGAGAGAGAGAGAGAGCGAGAGAGAGATAAACCAATATGAACTATGCAAATTTAAACATATCGTTGCTCTTCTGAGATGGTAAAAAAAACTAAGAAGGATATGGGCAAAGGATACAAGAAAAAGGAATTCTGCGAGATCTTTTGACATTTCGGGAAACTGTGAATCTCTGGCTGAAGAGCGAGCAATCCTGTCAAACGGCACGCTTACGGAAGGCCTCAGTCAGCTGCGGGTTCCGGCTCCACGGCAGAGGCCCCGCACACTGGCACTGCTCACATGCTAATCCCGCACATTTCCCGAAGAATACATGATGAAATTGAACTGGTGATTAATAGGGATAAATAATAGGGAGCGTGGGATAATCCCTTTGCTTGCAGCGCAAACCGGAATCGCAAAATTCCACTTAAACGCACTATACTTAAAGCCAGCACCGGTACATAAACTAGGTCTTTATTTCAGATTTATCCTTCAGAGCAGCAGGTCTTTATAATTAATAACATTAAGTGGATTTTGATTTGGTGCTTTCCATGAAATATATTTTGTTTGCTTCCTAGCGGAATTGATATGTTAAATATTAACTTACGGAACAGATTTTATTCAGGCGACGCACGTCAATGTAAATATTTAAGTAATGCTGCTCCAGCTATGAAAAGGAAATACCTCCATCTCTTAAACACCATAGCCAGGGTCCAAAGCTTTTGCAAATGTTCAGCTGCTGAATTACACAGCAGTGGTGTACTCTCTCCACCATATCTCATAAGGTTCATGGTAAATTTTCCGTTCTATTTTTGCCTAAAGATATCAATACCAATTCTTATCAATGTAAGATTACTGAAATCAGACTTACTCAAATATTTTACTTGAAGAGATGGATAAATACCAAGTGTCTTTCTTTTAAATTTGGCGAACAATTTTATTAATCGGGTAACCATGAATAACAATAACCTGCCAGCTACACTGGACAGTGATCCTGAATCAGTTGACTATACTAGAAAATTGCGTGGTAACCCTTTGCCTAAAACCATTAAAGTTTTTACCTATGGTGCAACATAACTGGTTAAGTGGTAAGCACTTACAGACTAAACTGAATAGAGTAGACATTTTAAGTTTGATGGACAGTAGTTCACACAAATGATTTATTTTAAATGGTAAATGGTAAATGGACTGCATTTATATAGTGCTTTTATCCAAAGCGCTTTACAATTGATGCCTCTCATTCACCCATTCACACACACACACACACAAACACTCACACACCAAGGCTGCCATGCAAGGTACCAATCAGCTCGTTGGGTGCAATTAGGGGTTAGGTGTCCTGCTCAGGGACACTTCGACAGGCCCAGGGCGGGGGATCGAACCGGCAACCCTCCGACTGTTAGACAACCGCTCTTACTTCCTGAGCTATGTCGCTATTTTCTTCCACACTAGGGAGGAAATGTTGTTAAAATTAGCCAAAAAGTTGATGCAATTCATTTGACGGCTCATGCGTGCAAGCCACTCACAGGCTGCCACACCCATAGGACACTGCTCTGTCCATTGAGGCCAAAGAAAATACATTTAGAAGACAGGAAAGTACTATTTTAAATTGCTTTTTGCTGGACCATCCAGCAATAAAGAAGACGTTGAAATGTCGTTGGAAGTGTTTTCACTCATGGTAAACATCTTTAACTTGGTTTTAAAATATTTCAGTTTATCACTGGTTGAATAGAGCAGTAAATGATACCAGTAAGGGGCCTTATATTTTGTTCAGATTTTTGAATAAAAGTATAGATACCCATGTGTTAATTATTTTCATCATTTTTTTTCATGATTCAGTCTTTCTATCTTTTAAAAAACTAGAATAAACCACACTGAAATTATTCTGGGTTGAAATGGGGGATTGCAGAATATGGATTTTATAAATCCAGATTATAAATTTGGGACCTGAACCTTAATCTGAACCTCAAATTAACAAACGGTCGTTAAACTGTCTTTGCTGACCCAACAAGCCATGCAACTGCAGCTATCATACTTCAAGGAGTTCAACGCTGATCTAAAATCCTGGCACTGGGAATAACTGACAAGTATACAGTGGGGACCAAATGTTCCACAACAATACCAACAAGAACTGACGGTTTTCATTAATTATCACGGGCTAATACAATTATGATACCCTGTTTGTGCTTCTTATTCAATAATACATTATTATTAAATGTTTTTAATAATATAAGAAAAACAAGTGTGTAAGTATTTATAACATAAGAGCACTAGCAGTAGGGACATTAACGGGTAGAACAGAAGATTCATTTTCTGTTTTCAGAATAAGTGCAATTAATAAGTGTGAATGGAGAACCATAATTGCATTGTTCCTTGATAAGTAATAAAAACAACCAGGACTTGGTAGTGTCCTCAGAGTTTTGGTTCTCATTGAATCTGATACCTTAAAAAATAATAAATGCTGTAAATTATTTTAAAAGATCAGATACACAGTGGCTAACTTGAGGAGATGTGGAGTGATGATTTGGAGGAATTTTCTTTTTTTATTTTCCCTTTTCCCATTTTAATTTTAATTTTAATTTTTTTTTTTGTCAATGCAATACATTTGTAAAGTGCATCTGCAATCTGGAGCGAAGTGCATCTGCAATCTGGAGCGAAGCAATCAGGAGGGACAGTAGCCAAAGGCGTTATCTGGCAGAGGCGTGTGCAAACAGACTCCACGTCCTTGCCCTTCGCCACAGAGAGCACACAAAGGGCAGGCCTCCTCAGATGTCATTCTGCTCTGCGTACGTAAGAAGGGGAGGTATATCATGTCATCGCATTTGCAACAATGAAAGGTGAACCTAGATGACATTAACAGTCCAAGATAGTGTTTGATGGACAAATATCAACCTTTCCCATAGCGATATGCCTTTACTATCGCAATAATTAAGTTGTGCTTTGAGGTCACTAACAGCACAAATTACAACCAAGGTGGGAGAGCAAAGTGCCTACATCATTCACACAGTCATGCCAGGAAAAGCACACATCATTCACCCAGTCATGCCAGGAAAAGCACACATCATTCACCCAGTCATGCCAGGAAAGGCATTCATCATTCACACAGTCATGCCAAGGAAAAGCTCACATCATTCACTCAGTCATGCCAGGAAAAGCCCACATCATTCACCCAGTCATGCAGGGCATTCAATAAATGATCACACTTACTATTAAAACTGTAGACCTACCTATCTGTAGAGCTTGAAAGATCAGGTGCTTTCTAAAACACCTGATATGGTCTTCAGACAGCCTGACTGAACAGCAGAGGTGTTGAGATGCTGTTTTACAAAGTTTGGTTGGAGACAAGGCTGGATGAGAAGGGAAGATTTTCCACTGCCAGGGTGGGAAGGAGACAAGGAGCAGAAGGCATAGTGGAGGGAGGGAGAGAGAGAGAGAGAGAGAGAGAGAGAGAGAGAGAGAGAGAGAGAGAAATAAATGATATGGTTGGTTTTGTCGTTCACTTTTTCATGACAGGAATAAAAATGAATAAGAAGCTTATTTGGAGTAATATATGTGTGTGGGGGTATATTTTGACCAAGACAGACCCGGCACTGCGTCATATCTTTCAAAATAATGTGTTCTGAGTTATGAACTCACAGTACAGCACCTAATCTGTAACTTTTGCAATGACCTCGGAATGTACTTCATGAGAGTTCTTGCTGCTTAGATTTGTTACACGGGAACGTTTCCAGAACGTTCGTAAAACGTTTAGAGCCTTGTACACTCTGACATTTTCCCCGTTAGGGCGTAGAGCTCAACGGCAGTGTAAGCTAGAACCCCAGGGCTGCCATTAAATAATGACAAACAGCTGTTCTGAAGCTGCGCGATTTGCTCAGATTTTCCCCCTTCAAAACGCGGTATCTACTGGTGTAGACATTTTTTTTTAACCTGTTAAAAATGTAACACGGGTTTCAAAACAGGACTTGAACATGCAGACGTGCAATAGGGACATGCAGTTGCTTGCTGGCACTGACAATTTTGGCCAAAGGGATGAAACAAAGAGAGCCTGAAAATCACAGTGGTATTAAAATGAAAGTACTTTGATGCTTTATTGTCATGTTTTTGATATTTAGGCCGACATATTTTTACACGTAACACAGTAAGGTTTGGGTAGAGTCAGGTGTCTGGCTTAGTGGACGTGAAATAATACTGCAGAGGGTTCTGATGGAGGTTCTGACGATTAGAACATCGACAACATCCTCCGACCAATTTCACTTTTGAGTTCCCAGAACGCACTGCGTTCATTTACAAACATTAGCTCTGTCTGGAAATGTATTATTGAAATATCTTAACAATATAAAGAATTAGAATGAAATACTGCAACCGTCAGACCACAAGTGAGACGTCATCTCATCAGCATTGAGTTTGGTGTAACTGATCACGTAGTTCAGGAGTTAGTAAGATCTTGGTACAGGGGTTTTTGCCAGCATCTCACAGATTTGAAGACGATGCTAATGAAATAGACGAGTTTCGTGCACGCACAACAGCAGTGGCGACGAAAGTCTCAATTAGCCGAAAGTCCAAAGATAGCGTACGCACAATGTTCATTTTTTTAAATACACTGATTATGCTGGAGAAGCTGCAGTGAGACTATATGTGTTGTTTATTCTTCTACGGCGCGTGTGTTATTTTTAGGGATGTTTTAATTGAAGGTAATGCGCCGCTCCACGCGAAATACTTTCCAGGCCTTTCCATTGAAGTGAAAAATGAAGAAGCGAGTAGGTTATTGGAAGGCGCAGCCTCACAGAGGAGAGTAATGAGCTTAAGGGCTTCGCCTTTAATGACTCTCCTTCACCGCTTCCCACAGAAGAGGAAGACTTCGGCTGTTTTCATCTCCCTCGCATTTTTTTAAACACATCGTCATTTTTTATGTGTGCCTGCTTTTCCCGCTACATTTTATTTGCATGTAATGCAGCTTAACTCTGGCCTTGGTATGCAAATATACCTTTATGCTCCTATTTATGGAAATGATAATCTTGTACTATTCATTCAATATTTCATATCTCCCTCTTCAGGCTATTGAGAACCCGTCGGAATAATAACTTTTTCCGAAATCCCATCTAAACTGGAATAAATATGCGCCTCTTCGCAGTCACTTTGTGGAAATGCAAGTTTATGTATTTCTTTTATGTGGGGTAGAGCCAAAGTAATGGTTTTAAATGATCCCGTACTAACTCAGGCGCGAGTCTGTGTGTGTGTGTGTGTGTGTGTGTGTGTGTGTGCGCGCGTGTGGAGAATTTTATCACAGCAAATAAGTTATCGGCAGCACTTTACACCTTTCCCTGAGATGTATCACAGTTCATATGAGGTGCTATATTCCTCTTTATATTAGTTTCTGATATATGCAAGATGTTTCAGCAAGGCAAATATGATTTTATTCTTAAAATACGATGATTAAAGACTGTGTGTGTGCGCGATAAGGAGATAGAGAGATAAGCTAGTATAAACTATGCTAATTTAAATGTATCGATGTTCTAAAAACTAAAAAGAATAGGTATTATTGAACAGCTTTGCCTACTGTATGTAAACATAAGCCTGGAAATCTTGTATTATCAGTACATTTACAGCTTCAGACTTGTGCAGCTATCTAATGTCAAATGAGAGATCTGTTTCCTTGGATTGTCTCTGTAATGTCCCCTGCCATGTCACCTGCTGTTAGCTTTTCTGGCTAATATGGCAAAGTATTGGCAATAAAGAGCTCAAGACAGAATCCTGTTCTCTTCTGTGTGGGGGGAAGAGTGATAGGAGGGAAAGAAATAAAGCTGAAATTCTTGCCCGTGGCCAGATCAGGAGGTGAACACCTGGATCAGAGAGTAAATCACACTCTCCTTTCATTTGCCTGTCAAACCGGGGGGGAGGGGCCTCTGCAAATCTGCCGCACTTTATCCAATCTAAACTCCCGAGCAGCCCACAGGAATAACTCTGACCGAGCACAGGTCACGGGGCCCGTTTCTGGCGTTTGGGGCCGCAGGCATAGTTTATGAGTTCTTGTATCAGTCAGCAATGGAGGCAACTTTTAGAAATGATCACATCTTCCTCACTGTCAACTTTAAGTTGAGCTGAATCTTGAATTTCATTTTACACTCATAAAACAATATTACAATATTCATAGGCTTTACTATTATTATTAGTATTATTATTGTTGTAGTTGTTGTTGCTATTATTATTATTATTATTATTATTAATAAATCAATTATCTTTAATACTACTACTACTACTACTACTACTACTAATAATAATAATAATAATAAACATTATTATTAATATACAATGTATATATACTATTTACAGAGAGAGAGGGGGATTCTTACAAGAAATAGAAACCAGGAACAGCTGTGAGGAAATCTGGAGGAAATGATTGGCTATATTCAGAACAGACTACCCACAGCTGTAGCAAAGCCATCAGCATATTTATACACATTCATTCAATGCTTTTATTTTTTTCAAACAGTTAAACTCAGCAAATAAATAGCAATGGTGCAGAATTGTTTTGCAGAAATAAGTCCCTTGCAATGTTTATGTTCATGTTTGTACCCTGCAGAGGTTGTGTTAATTTCTCTTCACTGAGAGATACATGGAACAAACATGCTGCCCAAAATGTTGATCAGTGCTGCCCAACATTTTGCATACCACTGTATGATTGACAGCAGCCCAGAATGATTGATAGGTTTCTGTGGCAATGATGATCACCAATAGAGAGAGAGAGAGAGAGAGATGCCTTTCTACAAAGATAAAAGACAAGAACAGGGATTTTACCTCATTCTTGCCACTCCCAGGTGTTGAAAGGAACGTCCCCCAGTCTCTTATCTAAGTGCTGCCTGTCACCAATGACAGAAAAACTTCTATGAGCATTACTGACATTTATTTCCTGTGTGTGGTTGGGGGAGTTGGGGGTGGTTGGGGGAATAACAAACCATGAAGATTGGCTTGTGTCTTTGTAAATAGCTTAAGCTTAAGGCAAGCCTTCTGAATTTGTTCACTGATCTCGCCTGCCCTATGGATCAGTGAGATGCATAACTTACAGACATGATCATGTTAGCTTGTGACACATTTCCTCAAGAGCATGCTATATTTGTCAGGATTAAACAAGCCAAAAGGTACCGAAATCCTTTGTTTAATAAATCATTCTCATTCCTTTGACAACATGTGCATTAACTTGAGGAATGTGTGGCCATTGTTCACATTTTATCTGTCAGAAGGAACTGTCGCTTCCAGCTGCACTGACCGCTTGCTCTTAGCCACCATAGCCACCCAGTGACAAATTCAAATCCTAGTTTAAATTGTGCGTGAAATACAATTTTTTTAAAATCTGGAAGCAATGCTTTCAAGCCCCATTGACATCATCTCTGGGCCAACCCCCCCCCCCCTCCACACCACACACCCCCCCCCCCCCACCCCACGGCTTGTGCAGTCCGTTCATTAGCGCCGGCTCATTAACATATCTGTGAACTACCCCCTGACCAAACATCCTTTCAGCACCACCGTGAGGGATGGTTTCGGTCTGGGTGGGGACAGGAAGACCCCCAGGGCACACACATGTGGGTCCTCACCTCTCTGCTGGGTCCTAAAGTAGGTGCAGGAGGGCACCTGTAAAATCACCCCCCCCCCCCCCCCTGCAATGACCTCACAGCACAGATGTCAATCTTTCAGCATCTGCGTTCAAGACCACATCTCTCACTCCCCACACAAACAGCTCATGCGCTCATAATAGCATTTATCAGGAAATATAACACCAGTTATACACTACGTACATATATTGTGCACACACAGACACATTTACAGCACACACGCATATATTCTGATTGGTTCATATGAATTAAGTATAACTACACTGGCCGTGCGAGCCATGTTCTAAAAAATATATATACTATTTTCCATTATCTCTTTTGTACTTGTAGCCGTGGGGCTACACTCTCTTGTAAAGACAGGTGTCAGGCAGATATATTCAGACTTAAAGAGCAGCACAATGCTCACTGTGTACACACATACAGGGCCCGAGGCAGTTAAACTGTCTAACTGTACTCCCTTTTGTTCCAGCGCTGGAAATAAATTAGATTTTAATGGCCTGATATTAATACTGTATTTTACAAATTAGCGCAGTCACGATAAAGGCTTTGGTATGAATTACACGTCGTACCACTATCACTCTCAGCGTCCTCACATTACACACATGCTTTTCTTTTGCATGTAAAGTGAATTCTCTAAATTTGCTAAATGAATTTACAGCCTGGTTAGGAGGTTTTTAAATATATATATATATTACTTTGCCAAAAGGAGACTTCATGATCTAAATGTATTTTTTTGCTTTGAAACTGAATTACAGTCAAGGTGAAATACAGTCAAATTTTCTGCATCTCAGCAACAGAATTATATGTTCATAAATCATTTTGCTTTTTGCCAAATTTAACCTAGATCTTAGACAACAGCTGCAAGTGAAAATGTTATATATTTAAAATATTTTTTCAGTTCTCAGCCCAAACTGTGAAATTTGCGGTCAGGGTCACATCATGCCTGCAGTATACTTTTCACAATCGCACTTTTCCTTTTGATACATGGTGAAGTTTATAGGTTCACTAGGAATTCCGAATATTCTTTAAATATGTGATTTATATAGCATTATACATACCCCCACACAAACACTCATAGGATTGTATAAGCAGCTAAATATTAGCATTTTTATCATACCAGGTGTTATGCATTCACTTGCTTTTCTCTCTCTCTCTCTCCCTCTCTTCTGTTGCAATTACATTTGTAGATCTTTGGTTTTGGCTTTTTGCAGGAGTAGCCCATTACTGTCGTGTTTTCAGTTTAATCATTTTCCCTGGTTTTGGTAGTTTGCATCACAGACAAACACTGTTGGTCTGCCCAGGCACCTTTGTTTTTTCTCTTGCATCGTTAATTTCTGTTGGGTATATTTGTATTAATGAAGCCACATTTGGTCACGTTACCCCTGTATTCCTGTATATCCTGAACATGTTCGGCCCCAAAGTGCCTACAAGGTCGTAACACCAAGTATGTGTTACATGTAATGTGTTCGGGGAGACCCAGAATGCGTATACATTTTGCTCATATATTTATCACTGCGATCCTATTGGTGTGGAATGTGAAAGGCTTCCTCCACGTGCATTATTAATTAATTACTATTTTTGTATTCATGAAATTTTATATTTGTATTATAGTGTACATGTGCTACAGTTACAGGAAGCCATGAACATGTATTTACTGAACAATGGTGCCCTTGGCATCACATTTAAGTTGCATGTCCTCTGAGATGACAATAGGAGGTTTACTACATCCTCTCATAGCCACGCAGAATGTGGCATCCTGCCCACACACACTTCATACATTGTATGGAATCTTAGAAACGTCAAGCCTATTTATTTAAAAAATAATTAAAAGGTAGGGTGACACTGATTACTCAGTGAGGAGGCTCATTGAGAATCTTGGAAATATTTATTTATTGAAAATAAAAAAAGCAACTGCTATACTAAGGCTCTTTATCCTGCCATGTGAGATCCCGTTGGTCATGTTCTGACACTGCTTGATGTCAACACCAAAGTGTTTTTTGCCAAATATCCCAATTGAAGTTACATTTTCAAATAGCCCCTTGCAAAAAGCAAGCTTGTATCCAGCATTCATCTGCAGTCCATTTGGTTACTCCCTGAATATTTGTTTCAGTCATCCTGGTGCATCACTCATGGGGCTTACCATCGGAATGCCACTACACATCACCATAGCCACTGCCAAAAGCATGCCGCCTGAGACAAAGAGGTGGCCATTTTTAACTTTACCTCAGTCGTGGGGGCAGTGCCCGCCCTCGAGTTCTTTCACCCCTCAAAGGTCTCTCACGTTCCCTGAACCTGGCACTCCTGCGCCACCATACATCAAGGCCGTGTGCAAAAACATTCCAGCCAATCAAGTGCGGTGATATGTGTGCACTTCTCCTTTTTCTAAATTAAATTTCATCTGTCCTTTCAGCTCACGCTCACGTGGCTAATAAACAGATCTCCCCACCTGCCCCCACCTTCAACCCCCGGCTGGGGCCACACCCACATCCACAGCGACAGCTACATCTCCACGATTCCCTCCCCTACATCAGGCTGGAGTTAATACATATATTCTACAGCTCTAGCAGGTGGACACAGTCCTGTAGCCCGGGGTATTAAACCAGCATAATAAATGTAAGACAACCTATATAGCGCGGAATGAAAGAGGAATGGAAACTAGAACCATCTGCTTGGCTGCAGCCGCAGAGCTCTCAGAAACAGGCCCGTTAAAGACGGCGCTTAGTACGCCTCCTCGACGCGGGGCCCCCGCTGCCCCGCCGCGGCCGGCCCTGTTACATATTGGCCGTTTTACGAGCCGCGCCGACGCTCCTTTGGAGAGAGCGCGCCGAAGCCGAGCGTTAGCCGAGCGCCGATTTACGACTTGGCGGGGTTTTTTTTACGCGCTCCGTCAGGCCGGGACGATAAAAGGGCGCAGGTGACTGCGGAACGCGGAGCTTTTTATGTTTTAGTCCCGCCGTAATCGGGGAAGAATGCCATTAGGGCCTCGCGGGGCGATACATCAGAGCGCTAAACAAATTGTCAAATTAAGCGGCGGTTCCTCGACCCCCGGCTCCGTCTTTCTCTCTTCTCGCGTCTGCGGCGTTCGTGGAGGTGTGACTCCAATAGGTGGAAGTGAGAGCGGGGGGGGTGGGGGTGGAGGGGAGAGCGGAGTGGGGGTGGGGTGTCGGGGAGACGGAGGTGCGGCAGGCATCCCCGCACAGCCGCACACGCGGCCCGGGCGAGCCGGAATCCACGCAGAGCGGGAGAAATGCTGGGGAAGCATAATTTCGGCACGTTTCGGCTCAAGAGGACCAATCAAAAGGCCCAGACCGGGGCCCAGGACATCCGCAAGACAATTTTCCCGTTTGGCGAAGGGATGAGGGGGCGGCAGCCCTTCGGAAATCCGAATGTGTACCCACCTCTCCGAAAGCCCTTGTCAAAAGGTGCAGCCAAAAGACGGCCCCACTTATTAAAGCACACGACCCACATTTGAGAACGCCAAATACGGCGCGACGCGTGAGCGTTTTAATTAGAGATGCACTCCAGATAGACGCGCTGGCAGATGCTCTTCCAGCCAGTCCGCTGCAGCCGCGGTATGTACACACCGCGGAGGAGGTGACAGCCCGATAATGCTACACAGCAGGTGTGTTTGGTTAAGACGTACTTGTCAAGTGGGGTGACGTACGCGGCTGTATATATTCAAATGAACCCCTTATCTACACCTCCAAGCCCCCGCACAACAAACATGGTGGCACCTTGGTGGATTCGCTTTACTTCTGTCAAGTGCTCATACTGCAGATAGTCCTGACCTTTACCTTCTCACCCAGCAAAAGAGCCAGGGTTCAGCTCTTGTGGTTTATGCCTGATATCCTGTCTTTGTCCAACAGTGCCATTCTTAAACTGAAATCATATGAACGCATAGCAAAAGGTTACTCGCATGAATGTAAAATGTGTAATATTTTGGGTCTGTGGTTTTGGATTGTATTTTATGTTGTAATATCAGCTTGTTGCTTCTCCTGGCCGGGGCTCCCTTGTATAAGAGATAGACATGTCACTGGGACTCTCCTGGTAAAATAAAGGAGAAGTTTAAAAAATGTCCATTGAAAGTGTGCCTAATTCAAAAAGACATAAACAATGAAACAAAAAATAAATAAATATGAAATCACACGACAGCTCACACTGAAAAGCTTCTCTTGTCCCTTTCGTTTTATTCTAAAAGGACCATTCTCTGAAACACTGTCAGCACATACAGTGGATAATTAAATTAGAATCCAGGTCTATAAATATGTGCTGTATAAGCATTCTGTAAAATAAACAGCGCAATCTATACATCAATAATCTACACATCCATTAATGCATGTCAAGCATAATGAAAAGTGCACGTTTGTGTCCATTTTGTTTCTCAATTATAATGAGTAATTAAAAAAAAAAAATTAGTACGCTGACTTAGTTTTGTATTATTTTTTTACTTGCCAATTAAAATATTTTAGCATAATAATAAAGCTAACTGAATGATGTATGTGCGTATGTGAGCAAGAGAGAGACTATGAACTGTGAGAAAATTGGAGGAAATCATGAGCTATATTCAAAACAGACAACCTGGCTTCAGCAAGACATTTGCATAGCCATACAATTCATGTTTGTGGCACTATGAATGTACTGCCAGTGTGTCCGTGACCTTAACGTCACCAGCCACAGAAGATACCTAAGCATATTAAACAGCCTAATCACTGACTGACAGCTAGATTAGCATATAGCTGCTTTATGTTACAGAATATCACACGGTAGTTAGTCAGCTAGTTAGTTGCAAAAATAAATTAAAACTAACTTGCAAGATACATATTCGTAAAGAGAAAAAGGAGTAACTGCATCAGTCATTAACTGCATGTTCTGTCAAGTTTCACTAGCTAGTAGAAGCAAGCTAATTAGGCCAAAATAATACTTAGCAACGTAATTACGTCTACTTCTGTAGCTGTGGCTGGCTAGGTAGCTAGCATAAACGTTGGCTCGATATTTTAATCACCCACATCTCATTAAAAACAGCCAGTTTAGCAAGTTAACTGACTTGTTACAGCCTGTACGGACAGAACCATAAAGCACTGCAGTTGCAAAGACAAAACATAACCTACTTCCTGAATCCCTCTGTTTCCAGGGTAACCAAGGGGTGCGAACTTTCACCGATGACTTCATCAGAATCAACATGGAGAAGTAGGAAGTGCGGCTGTTGTGTGGCATTTCACAGTGTACACAAATGATGTCCAAAATAAAATGATTTATCTGAGAGATGCCTATTGAGACACAGTCGTACACAGCTATGTTGAAATAAAGAGATCCCTTCCTCGCATATTGACCGGGGAGAATGATTTGCAGGTAATGGAATCGACTGGAATCTGGCTTATTTTTTGCACAGTGCTGGCTAGATAGCTAGCTAAATTGTAGCTAGGTGACTAGTTGTCAGGTAGTTTACCGAATGTTGACCTGTACGCAAGGGAGCTGGAGGGTACTGTGGACCTTGTTCTTATCGGCACATGTACGGGATATGTAGTGAAATTAAACAAATTACGACATGTCAACACTATAACGTGGTTGGTAGAGTGGTATAGTTAGCAAAGAAATAATATAGCAAGCTAGCTAAAATGTCTTTTCGATTTCTTTTTAGATGACCAGCAGAATCACGAACGGTTACATCGTTAAATGGGGATGGGCCGGAGGTGGAAAACCCTGTGGTGTGACAGAACTATTTTTAAAATTCAATTTTGTTTTTTGTATGTAGCTATGTTATTGTCTGACATTTCTGTAAATCCATAAATACAGGTTGGCTGTCATATTCAGTAGCTAAAATTACCCATATTACACGTAACAGTACCTTGTTAGCTAGCTAGTTTAAATATAACCATTGTTAAGGTTGGTAACCTACGTGGTTTACATTCCTGCATTTCTTATGGTTTGATTTTGGATGGAGACAATGGCGTACGCGAGTAAGACATACGTGTCATGCATGTAACGTCATGCTCCCTAATATATAAGTGATTTGTTTCCTATAGATAGAAAATTGATTGGCAGATTTAGGAAGTGAGGTAAACATGTTACTTGCAGAACAGTCTCAAAAATGGTTCCCCACGCATGTGCAAGCCACAGTTCTCCAGGCCAAAGACTTACAACCAAAAGGTAAAAATGGCACCAATGATGCCTACACCATCATCCAGCTGGGAAAAGAGAAGTACTCCACTTCGGTGGCTGAGAAAACACTCAACCCCGCCTGGAGAGAGGAGGCCTCTTTCGAGCTCCCCGGTCTGCTTCTGGAGGGGAACCCAGAGGTGTACGAGCTGTGTCTGACAGTGATGCACAGGTCCCTGGTGGGCATGGATAAGTTCCTGGGCCAGAGAACCATCAACCTCAACGAAATCTTTGACAACAAGGAGCGAAAGAAAACTGAGTAAGTGCTCTCTTACGAATTTTAACGCAATGATAAGATGTGATAAGGTCAGTGTTAGGTATCATAAAAATCAGAATTGGAGATGCTGAAATGTGCATACATATTCATAATAATAGAGGTAAGGAGTTTTGGTACCTCAGAGGGGGGCTTTGATTTTGGAGTTGAGATATGAAACCACTAAAAACCATCCACAGTAGCTCTCACAATCCACTATAAGCATCCATTGTAAAAGCTGTCATCATCTGTGATAACTGTCACTGTCCACAGTGACTCTCTTACAATCCAGCAGAACCACTCACTGATACAGCTTTCATTATGCATGGTGCCTCAGTCACTGTTCCCAGCACAGCCCACAGTGACATCATCCAGTGAGCCTGTCACAATTTACAGTAACTCCCACCATCAGTGGTGACTGTGGTAAGCCTGTCATGGTAGCAGCCCTGCTGTAGCGGTTATGGTAGCAGTAATCTTCTGTTCCTCTGTGTTGGATGCCCTGTTGGCACTGGGCTGGTATCATGGTGTCACCGTGCTCTCTGCTCGATCCATTGGCTCCAGCCCTTTTCCTTTAAACCTGCGCTTGTGGTCCTGAGTGGTGGGCTTATGAGCTTTCTCTGGCACATCACAGACTGCTGATGCAGTTTGCTGTTTGCGAAGCCAGTGCTGGTGATGTTATGCTCACCATGTTCTATTATGGAAGGCTCAGTGGACCCTCAGCTCTGTCTGATATAGGGCCATTGATGTGCACATTGACGCATACAGCTAGAAATGCATAATTAGTTACACCCCCCCCCCCCAAATTCTCCCCAGTGGTGTATAGGCACCTGCCATAATTAAACTCACTAAATGTGGATAATCATTCAGGCAGGTGTAGTGGGCCTTTGTGCCATCACCTAAAAATTGCCGCCTTTTTTGATTTAGTTGACTTTTAACATCCCCCACACACTGTAGACTAGACATTACAATGGGTGCGTGTGGTCTTTGCTGTGTTTAGTCTGCAGGTGGTTATGTGTGTGTTAGGAGTCTGCTTTGAATTCTTAAGTCGAGAAGGCTAAAGCCGCCAATCTAACAGTATTACATGCGGCAAGTAGGAGCCTCAGTCATTTTCAGTGAAAAGGCAATAGGGCTAAAGTGAGCTGAGCTGAAGTACTGTATGTGGTGGACAGAATGAGATTTTCCTCTCCGCACTGTGGGAGTGAATAAGAGCAGTAGGAGTAGATCTTCATGGTAAATAAATGCACGCTATGATGCAACGCACAGCAACGCTCGGTTTGTTTGAAGTGGGGTCTCATAATCACTCATGATTTCCTCAAATTTAGATGATTGACATGTGCATTTTCATAATTACATGCTAAATACTAAAAGATTGAGGGCTTACTCTCTGAGAAGCCCTGGAATGTGTGCAGCATATAAACATGTATTTTATTTTCATTAATGCATTTTATGTTTGTAATATTGAGAATATGGTTTCATTCCTGTCCTTATTTTGTAGACAAAATCAATAGCAACGAGAATATTGACATCTTATACTTACTAAGAACTGTATAAGATTTCAGTAGCCATGTTTTGAGTTCAGATTGTAGTTCCTTATCAGGACCTGACTGCAGACTTGTAGTGGGCAAACTGGTCTTGTCAGAACAATTTTGAAAAAACTGTCTCAGATTTATTCTGTGGTCTTCCTTTTAACACGTTCATTGGCTGACTGGCGAAAGAATGTTAAACATTCCTTCATTTAAGAACTTAGACACGCCAGTGTGTCTCAGATTCCACTTTTCATGATAAAACCTACAAACAATTAAGAGGCCAGGTGTTCTTTTTTTTCCAGCCATCATTTAGGCCTATAAGAAATTGATATTTTTACTGTTTATTCTGTTTGTACTTTTTTTTTTGCTTGGAATTTGATTTCAGTACAACAGGAAATTTTCTAATCGATAAAATTGAAAATTGATATGTCAGATTTTAGTGGTTAGGGGCCACCGTGGAATGACTGGCGACTATTTTTTTAACAGACATGTTAGGTATCTCACATTGACACTGGGCTTGTCTGTGACCTGTCATATTAATGTGGCTAGATTAGATCATTGGACTTATGTTTACAGGTTGTAGGCTACTTAAGATACGTCGGTTTCATGGCATGAACAGGCCATTCGGCTCATTGTGGGTAAATTGTTGTACTTTGATGGATACATTTTGTGATTGTGGTGACGCCGGCGTGTGATGGTACAGTCCATTCTGTGGCAGAAAAATCACCACAGCGCTCTGCGAGACCTAGTGAGGAAAAAGACAGAAGAATCCAAAAGTTGTTTCTGGATTAGAATTGGAAACAAATCCCGCACTAGAGTGTCTGTCTGAAGTGATCACGGCACAGTGTGACATGGGGAATAAAGGGAGCACGTTTTGGGCACGGTCCACTAACAGCTCTGCTCTAACCTGTCGCGCCTGTACAGCCCCAGGCAGGTAGCACAACCGGCTGGGGAGGCGGGGGGTGCAGCCGGGACACTCCCCCGTCCCGTTAGCCACTAGCGCAGAGCTGGATTTGGAGAAGGAAAGCACGGGCTGGGCACTGCTCCTGACTCACTGTCTCATGATCTATCATGAGCTCCATCAGAGAACAGCCACTCGCTTTCCCCCCCTCCGTCAGAGAACAGCCACTTGCTTTTACCCACCATCAGAGAACAGCCCCTCACTGTTCCCTTCCAGCCCTCCATCAGAGAACAGCCGCTCGCTGTCCCTTGTTTCCATTCGTTGGCTGGGGTGACAACAAATCTGCGGTGGACTGTAATGTATGACTAAGCCAAATGTTATATTTATGAGAAAATATTTGTTTAATGTGAAGAAGGCCTGTGTAATGATCTGGTTACAATGCAAATACATGAGTGTCGTTAAATGCAAAGTGAGTGTACATTTCTCCCGGGTGGTGTATAAACGCCTGCTGCACTTAAGCACACATTGCGGTCATGTAGCAGACGCTCTTATCCAGAGTGACTTTTTACAGTGTCCATTTAACAGCTGGTTATTTACTGAAGCGATGTAAGTATCATCTCTGATGCTTCAGGGCACAATGGCTGTCTTCCACCTGGAAATTAAAACCCCTTCCTTAACCATTAGATTCCCCCCCCCCACCCCAAATGTGGGTCATTGCTTCGGCAGGTATAGGGGCAGTTGTGCTCTCTTCTGAAAATGTGCTGTCTCTTTTGATTTAGCTGGCTTTGGATGTCCCATATGCAGCGGGGTGCCCATCAGCCTGGTTTATTGCTTCATTTCCTCTACGCTGGAATTTTTGGCGTACCTCGGGCCTGCTAGCCAGCCCGTCTGCGGTCGTCTCACTCGCTGTGTTTGTTTGTGCTTCTGGGCTTAGCGCTGTCATTCTCCCTCTGCTCTGAGAGCCACAATCCCACTGCTAAAGCTAACGCTAACACTAACCCATTACCCCACTAACCCACTGCTAACGCTAATGCTAACTCGCAATCCTGCTGCAAATGCTAACCCACACCCGCTATCCCACTACCACACTGCTAACACTAACTCACAATCCCTCTGCTAACGCTAATGCTAACCCTAACCCAAACCCACTACCCCACTGCTAAAGCTAACCCACACCCACTATCCCACTACCCCATTGCTAACACTAACCCATTATCCCACTGTTAACGCTAACGCTAACCCAGTCCCCGGCTGCTCTGAGCCGCAGTCCCACTGCTGAAGAGGAGCAGAGCTGTGACTGGCTGAGGCCTGTGTCGGAGTGCATGAGAACAACGCGACAGAAAATAAATGCATAAAAAATATCATTTTTAAAGCACTTTTCTAGTATAGTGTGCCATGACGCTTCACCGTCTCTTTACTGTTTTTAACACTCATTTGGCTGGCACCCACCAGCCATTACTGTCATTTATGCAGCACAAGTACACAAGAGTATCGCACAATTTTAAGCTCAATTCACACTTCAGCTTCAGTTCCTTCTCATTTGTTTCCTCATTCCTTTAATAAGTGTGTGATGTTAATGTGAGATGGTGTGGGTCGTAGTGGCGTGTACTTTACCTGAACAAAAATGCAATGAAAGGACCCTGCTTTACCCAGCAACTGATACTAATATTAATAATATCTTAAAAGGCACAGAACGACAGACACAATGAAAAGGCATTGGTGTAGAAATAAAGTTTAAAAACTACATTTAAAGAGGTCAAATATACGATGATAAAAGTGATTAAAATAAATGTAAAATTATGTAAAAAAATTGATTAAAAAGTGAAGGAAATGAAAGATAAAATAAATTTCAAAATGAAATCAAGTAATGACGTACCTATAATAAATAGATTTAAAATCTGCGAGTGTTTGCGCGTTTCTCATGGTCTCAGGCAGATGGGTTCCCCCTCTGAGTCCGGTTCTGCTCAAGGTTTCTTCCTGTTATCAGTCGGGGAGTTTTTCCTTGCCACTGTTGCCCTTACTCTTTGGGGGCCGGTTCTCTGTAAAGCTGATTTGTGACAAAGCTCCTTTGTCTAAAGCGCTATACAAATAAAATTGATTGATTGATTGATTGATTGATTGATTGATAGATAGATAGTTTAAGGAGCCCTTACAGAGACGGATGTATCTCCTTTAGCTTTAACGTGACTCCGGTGTGAGACCAAACGCATTCTACGGGCAGGAAGCGGTGGACGCCTCAGCGTTCCGTCGGCTGGGAGACGGGGTGGGGTGGGGGTGGTGGGGCCTCCAGCTGTACGGCCTCCTTCTCAGCCGGCCCCTCCAAAGCAGACGGTCGTGGCCAGTCAGTCAGCCAGCCAGCCAGCGGGCCGGCCGGCCCGGTCGGGCCTCATGTTTAATTTATGGCAAGTTTGGCAAACAAGTTAGGAGCGCGGTGCGCACGTCTGGCGGGACACCCCAATCTCAGGTCAGAGCGCCGGGCGGGCGGCTCCATCTGAACCCCGCCGCCGGCCTGAGTGTGCATATTATACAGGGGATCAGCCAGAATCCCTGGTAAGTGCGCTGGCCGGGTCACGGGCAGGGGACGGGGGGTGGGGGTGGCGGGGGGGTGGGGGCGTGTATAACGCCCCTCTCCAGCGTGTTTGCACAAGCTCTGCCTCCTTTTCGGCTGTAAATAATGCAGTTGATATGTTTTTGTTGCATGGGGGGGGGGGCGGGCCGGCGAGGTACGTGGGGCTTTTGTTTTCCGGAGTGTTCTCTCTCTCTCCGGTCTGGGAGAAACGGCTGGTGGAATATTCCGGTGAAACGTGTCGGTCTGTGAACTCCGTGGATCCGCGGCGCGAGCGTTGAGACGCACCTGACTGTAGCGGCGGGCGTTGAAAGGCGTGCACTCGATCATTCATTCTTGAACCCACACGCATGTGCACACGCAGGGCAGGTCGAGGCGAATGGATCAGGGCTGATTCAGACGGCTGGAACGCTTCCTGTACTTTGTGAATAGCGGCAGTGCATTTCACTGGGATGGAAAGAGCCGTTTTGTCAATGTTGGATATCGCTCACAGCGACACATCCCATTAACATTAATGGAAGTAAATCGATCCCTAAATATGACGGCCTCTTAGGGGAAGTTCAGGATGCTGACTTTCAACCGTCTCTTTCTGAATGGTCACACCACAAGCTTATGCACTGTGAATTATTAATGCATTTATTGATTCAGGTAATTGGAATGTTGGACAGCTAGATATGCTTTTCCTCAGGTCTCCAACTATGAGAATAGTTTTCGCCTTTGAAAGATGCTGAGCGTGGATGTGTGTTTACATCGCCCTCCATGCTAAGCAACCTTTAACTGGCGTTTGATTGGATTGGCAGCGTTCCGCGTGATGATGTCATCTCCGTAGGCCCGGTCACCCAAACGCTGCTGAGCAGCTGTCCAGTGAGAGAGTACTGTTGGGAACAGTGCTCCATCTCTCCAGAGGCTTCCTCCCCATCGTCAGATCATTGGTGCACTGCAGCGCGCTGGGCCTGGTTTGGGATGAGGGCCTCCCTACAACCTGGCTATACGAACCCCCGTACCCCGTCCCGTACCTGCGCCGGCCGTCTGTCATTAGAAGTGTTTAATCTCCCCCCTTTCGAGAATGGGCTAGCCTTTATCATTCCAGTCCTCATATCATATTCAGTTTAACAAAAGGGGGGGATGTGATTGACCATAGAAAATAAATGGATTTGGGGGTGAGAGCACGGCATTAACTCCAGGGTCAAAGGCATTTAAATGCAAATGTCTCCCGGTACACAGCCCCGTATCTGCAAATCCACCTCAAACATGAAACACTAATGCAAATAGCCCCAGCACGCGCCTCCAATATTTCTACAAAGAATATACATACAGACCCTAACTATTGAGGTCACGAAATCGGAATGTTTAATGGCAGCGCTGAAGACACATGGCAGATCGTTTATAACATGGTTGTGAGGATAAGAAATGAGAACATTATGCTGGAATTGAGGCTATAAACAAAAAGGGAAGCTGTAGTTTTAAAGTGTCATGCAACCCTTAAAGGATGTATATCCTAATAGTAACTATTCCAGCTGAAGGTGATAAAGCAGTGTGAGGGAACGGGTGAAGTCAGGTTAGCGACGGGATGCAGAGAGGGCTGTGGCTCGTTTCTGAGTAACTCACGTTTTTTAAAATTCACGTTTTTAAATGAGGCGACAAATAGTTTTCTTCATCATCGGCGAGTCGCTCCGTCTCTGAAGGACCTGCCACAGGTTGAATGGGGTCATGTCCTTACGCTGTTCTTTACATTGCATTACATTACAGGCATTTAGAGCGACTTACACAACTTTTTTACATAGCATTTTACATTGTATCCATTTATACAGCTGGATATATACTGAAGCAATTTCGGTTAAGTACCTTGCTCAAGGGTACAACGGCAGTGTCCTACCCGGGAATCGAACCTGCGACCTTTCGGTTACAAGTCCAGTTCCTTACCCACTGTGCTACACGTTCTCCCCATGGTCTCGGGTGTTGGTGCTTGTTCTCCTTGCGCTCTCCTGTGTTTCGTTCCTGCTCTAATGCTCTTCTGCTCTCTCTCTCCCCGTCGTGTGTGCGTGTGTGTGTGTTCTCCCAGCTGGTACGCTCTGGAGTCCCGGCCAGGGAAGAAGAAGAAGGTGCGTGGGGAGATTCAGGTGGGCGTCCAGTTCGTGAGGAACAACATGACGGCCAGCATGTTCGACCTGTCGGCGCGGGACAAGCCTCGCTCGCCCTTCTCCCGGCTCAAGGACAAGGTGAAGGGGCGCAAGCACGACGGCCCGTTCTCCGACGCGTCCTCCGCCATCCTGCCCCGCTCGGCGGTCTGCGAGGCCGACGGCCCGCCCGCGGCCCCGCCCGAGGGCCGCCCGCTCAAGCCCAAGGCCGGGCGGCCCCTGCTCGCCCCCCAGAAGCTCTCCGCTGCCCACTCCATGTCCGACCTCGTCGGCCCCCACGCCCGGCCCAAGCTGGACTCCATGAACTCCATCGAGGAGAGCGGTGAGACGCCCGTCCCTGCTGACGCGTTTACAGCAGAAAACAACCAGTGTGAAATTGCTCTTTGTTCTGAATGCTTTTCTCTATAAGAATGGGTTTAGCCTTTGAAAGAGCCTTAGCATCATGTGCGTTTACATCACCGTCTTTGCCTAGCTTCTTCATGATGATGTCATCTCTGTAGGCCTGGTCACCCAAACCCACTGTTTCGTTTTTCCGGAGGCTAACTTACCATCCTCTGAGATCCTTCACCAAATGTGAAATTACGTCCAGATAACGTCCGTGGTGTACTGGACATTTTTTTAAAAAATGGGATGAATTAATTTTTCCTAATTAATTTCCATATGAATACTAAACCACAGCCCAAGCCAGAGCATTCCCATTGGCCCGAACTCACGCCTGGCCTGTGCATCACGCACTGTGACCAGCAGCCTCAGAGTGATGTTCTGTGGATGATGATTTGGCTGGCAGAACCTCCCTGCCCAGCCTTCTCTACATGCGTCACAGGGGCAGTCTGTAGCTTGCTTTATTTGGGTCCTCAACTTACAACTTTGAGAGATGAGGACCCGAGGAATATATTTATTAACAGACCATCATCAGATTGTCAAGGGAAACCAGTTGGAAGGGGGGAGGGGGGGTTCCACCTTTTACTCATTCCCGAACTTAGATAGAGGGGTGGTCTCATGCCTCATACAGGTGTGGCTTATTTTCACATTTATTATTTCACCGCTTGTGTAAACCATAATTAAAATGAGAAACCTGCAAAAATAGCAGTACTGACTGTTTAATAGAATACTGCTCCAGGTATGACATAGGAGGTGAGTGACTCCATCATTATACAGACAGGGATTTGTGGCTGAGCATTTTTGGAATAATTGATAATGTTTTTTATAGTAATTGTTGAGACTCTTTGAAATCGTAGAATAAGGATCTCGCAGTGCTCATATTGTGTTATGCTGGTATGATCACGTGACCCCCACCCCCCTGCTCTGGGTCTTTAAATTCACAGAAATCCTTGAATAAATAGGTCTTTGAAACCAAAATTAATACACTGAGGAATTTCATTTCTGTATCAGTATTAGGCTGCTGTGACCTAAATTCTCTGTCACAGTCATGTCAGCAGGAACATTTATTGTTAAACACACACACACACACACACACACACACACACCAACTCCACACACACACACACACACACACACACACACACACACACACACCAAACTGCACACACACACCACACTAAACTCACACACACACAACACACACTCAAACACACACACACACACACAAATCAACAGAAAACCAAACACACACACACACACACACCACTCACACACAAACTCACACAACACACACACACACACACACACACACACACTAAATCACACACACACACACACACACAAATTCACACACACACACACACACACACTCAAACTCACACTCACTCACACACACACATCGGTGGTTGCAGTCCTGTAGCTCTATGGAGAGTCAGACAGTAAGGATCTGGCTTCATATCAGTGCAACTTGAGGCAGCTGCAGTTCTGTCTCTGGCACCGATCTGCATCAGTACATCAGCACACTCAGGAGGAGCATTGGCCATTCTGTTTAACTCGTCTCATACCGGTAAGCAGATTTCAGAGCTGATCGATATGGAAGCTACGGGGCTGATATGAATAAGTGATGTTTGGCTGGCTACATTGACTCATGCAAATGCTGATACCTCTGTTTTCGATTACGGCACGAATGCGAATACCATCCAGGCTTCCACATACATGCTGTAGAAGACGTTGATGCGCACAGACATGAACTTATTTTAAAAAAAATTATTTGTAGAACAAAATATATTTTTTTAAATGCTTGATTTTTAAAATTATTTTATTGTTACTTCAGTGTACTGTGATTAGGCTACTTTTTGATTATGATTTTGTGACTTCATCAACTGCATCAGCGGTGCATCAAATGCATAAGACGTAATCCTAACATACTTGCAGATACCCATAAGCTTGTTTTAAGCCATCAGGCAATAACCATATGGGCCCAATATTATTATTGTGTCCTAGTAGATTTGGCTGCGTTGCAATGATTCCCAAGTCACATGTATTTACATGACCACTAGTATGTGGAAAGCTGAAACAGGAGGATAAGTTGGACTCCAGGAAACAGGATTTATGGAGGTAGGTTTTTAGGAAAAGGAGGAAGGAAGTGACATGGAGGAAATCCTTAGAGCAGGAAGCTGATAAAGTGGCCTGTGAGCCGGGAGCCATGCAGCTGGAGCCTTAAAGGAGCTTCGTTCCTCTCTCCTCTCAGGTAACGCCCCGTCCCCTCACCGAAGGTCCCAGAGCGAGGTCCCGGGGTGCGAGGACCGCGGCGAGGCCCCAGGCGACCCGTTCGCCGACGTCTGCGACGCCCTGCCGCAGAAGTACGCCACCATGCCGCGGAACCGCAATCCCTTCCACGCCGAGCCGCCCCCGGCCTGGGAGCGCCCCGAGAAGAAGGAGAAGAAGGAGAAGGTCAGCCTGCTGGAGCGCGTGACCGGGAAGAAGGACGGGAAGAAGATCAGCAACGGGAGCCGCTCCGGAAGCTCGGGGGACCTGCGCTCTCCAAACCCGTTCAGTAGCGAGGGAGCGACCAACACCAACCCCTTCAACCCAGACTACAAACTCAGGTATATATCACCAAGCCCTTCAGCCCGAACTACAAACTCAGGTATATATCACCAAGCCCTTCTACCCAAACTACAAACTCAGGTACATCACCAACCCTTTCTACCCAAACTACAAACTCAGGTATATATCACCAACCCCTTCAACCCAAACTACAAACTCAGGTACATCACCAACCCCTTCTACCCAAACTACAAACTCAGGTATATATCACTAACCCTTCAACCCAAACTACAAACTCAGGTATATCACTAACCCCTTCAACCCAAACTACAAACTCAGGTACATCACCAACCCCTTCAACCCAAACTACAAACTCAGGTATATCACTAACCCCTTCAACCCAAACTACAAACTCAGGTACATCACCAACTCTTCATCCCAAACTACAAACTCAGGTACATCACCAACCCCTTCTACCCAAACTACAAACTCAGGTATATATCACCAAGCCCTTCAACCCAAACTACAAACTCAGGTATATATCACCAACTCTTCATCCCAAACTACAAACTCAGGTATATATCACTAACCTCTTCAACCCAAACTACAAACTCAGGTATATCATAACTCTTCATCCAACTAACGCGATATATCACAACCCTTCAACCCAATACAAACTCAGGTCTCACCAACCCTTACCCAAATACAAACTCAGGTACATCACCAACCTTCTACCCAAACTACAAATCAGGTAATACCCTTGCATCCCAAACTACAAACTCAGGTATTCTTTGCCTTCAACCCAAAACTACAAACTCAGGATATCACTAACCCTTCTACTCCAAACTACAACTCAGGTATATCAAACCTTCTACCAAACTACAAACTCAGGTATATCATAACCTTCATTTAAAACAAACTAGTAATCACCAACCTTACAAATTACAAATCAGGTATATATCAACCTTCAACCCAAACTACAAACTCAGGTATATATCACCAAGCCCTTCAACCCAAACTACAAACTCAGGTATATCACCAACCCCTTCAACCCAAATTACAAACTCAGATACATCACAATCCCCTTCAGACCAAGCTGCAAACTCAGCTACATCACTTCCTTGAACTCAGACGGCAGACTTAGGTACTGTATATCACCAACCCCTTCAGCCCAGACTACAAACCCGAACTATGCCGTTCTCACTGAATGTGACAAGTAATTTGATTATCGTTTTGGGGACATTGAAACAATGTTCAATTATTTACACAAGGTGCTCAAACCTTATGGTGGCCGTTATTAAAACAATTAAAACAATCTTTGACTTATTTGATAAGAAATGGGACATTATTGCCACAACCAAAAATATCATTTTGGGATGTTTCTGGTGGTGATATGCTCCAAATAGCTGCAAAAGAAATGTTATGTAAAGACATACATAGTAAAATTTAAAATAACAATAAAGTCTGAGCTTGTTTTATTCATTTTTGAAAACAAAAGTATTATTATTATTAATAATAATTTTTTTTTTTTTTTACCAAGAGCAACATACCGATTGATTAGTCCCTTTAAAATGGAATCCATTGTCCATCTCTGTCTGAAAATAAGCTTTTCCCTCTATTCTATGTGACATCAAATCTTTCCTCCTGTCGTGTCATCCGTAATGGGTGTTTAGGTACAGTGTGAGATTTCTACATCTTGGCTTGTGACTCCGTACTTTTTTTTTCACCTTTTAGCGGTAATTTGCGAAAGCCCGCAAGCAAGGAGGATGTCAGCGGGGTGCGACACACGTCCCCGCACCGGGAGGAGGGCCAGAGCCGCACAAACGTAAGGCTGCTCGACCATGACCGCGCCTTGACCTTGAAAACACACTCAAGGTCATGATACTTCTCAAGGAAGGGCTCTATGGTCAAATCCTTAAATTTTGCCTTAATGGCAGACAATTCATTTAATAATTTTATTTTTGAAAATCAAACGTTCAAATTACATTTGTTACAGTACTTTGTAGAATAAATTATCGCAGAGCACCTTCCATAAGTAGTGATTTATGGGAGTAAAGGCTTCCTGTGTCGTGACAGAAGCAGTATTAGAGTTCAGATATTTAAAGGGCTCCAGTAAAATCACTAGTTAGTTTCAGATTTCCACATTGATTTTCCTGAAAACAACGGAAGCTTTAGAATTTTTTGACTGTGTTGGTAACTGAAGTAATTGGGGATGTACACAGTCAAGATAACACAAAACTGTTAAGGGTTTTGTGTGTGTAAGAGATCTTTTTGAAGAGAGGATATTTGACTGTGAGATGCTTAACCATCTCAATGCTATTTACGAAAGCAAACAGCACAATGTATAATAATTATTTATTTTGCGCAGCGCTGTCAAAAAAATAGCCCAAGTAAACACATAGCGCTAATTAAATGTGTTTTGACTGATGCAACGAAATGCCTTTTTACATCCACAAAAAAGTTTGCCGAAAGAGGCCTTTTTTAATCTTTGAAACGAGGCAGAAAGCTTCTCGAAAACACCACCAACTTTTAATTGGGCAATTTCTCGGTCTCGTTAGACATCCCAATCATTGCGGAGATTTCTGCAGTCATATCATCTTTGACACCCTGTTATAAGAGTGCCATTTATCTAATTAACAGCTGAAAACAATGGCCATCATTCCTGATCTGCTCATAATTGTAGACTGTGTGAAGTTATTAGTCTGGTCCTTCCAGGTCACAGGATTTATTATATTGTACTTGTGTAATAATTGGAGCGAGCCAAAGAAATGTAACGTGTAAATTGCCTTACTTAAGGTTTTAAAAGTACAAAAATGAATTTTTTTTCCACCTTCATTATGTCAGAACATTACCAGTCTTTAATGTTTCAAAAAGAGAGCTTTGCCGAAGGTGTTTCTTTTTTTCGCTGTTAGTTTAAGTTCAAGTTAATTACCGTTCCCGCCCGATCGCGCTAAGAGCCGAGATGGAGGCCCTGATTAAAGCGACGGAGACGATAATGGCGTTTTTTTTTTTCCCTTTTTCCCGCCTGTCGGGCGGCCCGACGGGTCACGGCGGTGCGCCCGCCGCGTCCGCGCCCTGACATCTGTTCCCGCCGCGCGGGGTAGCGGCGGCCGGGCCCCCCGAAGGAAAAGCCGCGGCGACCGCGCGGTTCTGAGGCTCTAATTAAGCGGCAGACGGGGGCCGAGGGAGAGAGATGTGAACAGAGCCGGTCTAATGTTCCCAGAGCAAAGTTCCTCATTAGAGCGGGTAATGAGACAAGTGGAGATGCCAAGTGCCTCCTCTTATCTGACCAGCCCTCCCGCTCCGACTGTATTACTGTTGCACGGACCTCGATTGCAGAAGAAAAATAATAATAATAATCACGATAATAATAATCGCCAACTCTGCACTGGTTCACGGTCATGCATCCAGATGCCTCTTCGTACGTGCGGTAAATTAAAGTGCGCGAACGTGTGTGTGTGTGTGTGTGTGTATCCTTCACAAGGTTTTTTTTTTTTTTGTCATCATTTAAAATTATTCTTACTTCATGGTCTTGGGGCTGGAGACTTTGGCCCAGCTCTGCTGAACTGAGTAAAGCGCTTCGTTTTCTGTGGAGCAGTAGCCGCGGGTTAGCGTTAGCCGCGGACTGGCGCAGACGGATCCGGCCCCGCGCCGCTTTACCTCACCCGCGTTAGGGGCCTAGCCGGGCGAGGGCACGCCGGGGCTTCGCCCGCGGCACCGCCACATCGACCGCCGCGAGCCCAGGAACCCTCCGGGCGGCTCCGGCCACACCCTGCCCTCCACGACCCCGGCGGCTCAAACGGGTTCTCATGAGACACCGCAAACCTCCCCGAAGTGAAGCCGTGATACGCGGGGCCGTCACCTGTTTATGCTTTGTTTTGTTTTCTCGTTTAGCGATTCTGCATAGCAAAGATTACGCTCTGCTGATAAATCGAAAGCGCTGATGTCAACCTTCACCTACTGTCCAAGGTGAACGGCAGTGGAGCAGGGTGGGTAGGAACGGGGCTGATAAGCGGAGGTCTTTTTTTTGGGGGGGGGGGGGGGTGGGCTGGGGCAGCTGGCAGTAGCTGTGCCCTCTCATTAAAGCGGATAAGAGGTCCTCTCGGCCTTCATTATGACCGCACCACGGCTCCCTTCAGGTGGAGCGCCGCCGCCAGCTGCCCCTCGCTATCGCTAACGCACTTTTTGTTTTGTTTTCTTCCTTTTTTTAATCAGTTTTGTGAGGAAAAGTGGACTCATCTTTTCCCCTGGGAAAGACCGAAATGGTTGCCCAATCCCCCCCTCATTTTTCCCGAGTGGAGAGAGAGAAAAATGCGCTACGTTTATATGCACTTTTTTGCGCAGAACGTTTATTCATCGTGCTATTACAATTTGACGAATGCCGAAAATATTAATCCCTAATTGAACGCATTATGAGCAGCAGGAGTCAGGAACCTGAATCTGACGCTCATCCCTCCCTAAATCCCTCCATCCAGTAAAATGAGTGAGTGAATGTTTGTTACGCAGATGAGTAGGAAAGAGGTGCACTTTTACATCCCCACCTGTTGTAGCATACATGCCATTCTTGCTAATAGTCTAGAAATGCATACAGTCAAGCCGGATATATGAATGGCTCCGAGAATTAGCAATATGATACTAGTATATTCTTATATATCAGGTATTTACATAATATTAACAATATGTCTAACGTTTACTTTTTGTAATCTTGTATATGTTAGCATCTTTTAAATACTTGATTCTGAAAATTTTTGTTCGCACTCATTTCACGGGGAATTATTTAATGTTCCGTTTCACGTTCGTAGTGATAAATACCTGTTTTCTTTTAGCGTAAACACCGTCGCTCTGTGAAATTCTCATCGCCGTAAATAGCGGACTGCCAACGAAGCCGCGCGTCGTCTTCGCCGGGGGGTAATTAAAAGCATTAGACGCCGCCGAAGAAAAAGATCAAGCATTTTCAACGTTTTGACAAACCTGCGGAAAAGCGTTTTGATCAAAACAAAACTAATTACCGAGGATGTCATCGGGGTCCCGCAAAGGGCGGCCAATGATTCCAGAGGACTAACATGCAAACATATCCAGCGGTAATTAGATCATTAACACATAAAACAGTGTGCCGACACCTCTAATTAGTCTAAAAAAGTCCATGAAAGAGCAAGGCGCTCCGCTCGACGATCGCTCCGTACGAGCAGACCCGGGCAGCTGCGGAACGTTGGCGGTGTTTACCTTGTAGCTGCAGGTACTGCTTTATGTTTTACTTTCGCTTTCAGTGTACGTCACAATCATTATCCCCTTGAGTTTGGATAATTTATGCCGCTGATTTTTTTTGCTGTTGTTTGTACCAGCCCTAATATTAATAATCCTAGTGCTGATTCGAGGCACTCAACGTTCTGTGTATTTAGGGGTTTCGGTGATGGTATGAAAAATATACGTGTTCTATTTTCACATTACGCAGATATATCGGATATATGCTATTTGAGAAGAGAAAATGAAAAACATTACTTGATGAAAATAGTGTGTAGCTTAAAACATTCATACGCACTTCCTCAACAGACCTACACCACACATACCTTCTGCTGACACTAGTCATGGTTTTTCTTACTGATTCCGCACATACTGCTAAAGAAGCCACATTATTGTGAAATGACAAGGTGAAAAAACACAGTGACAAGTTATGTGGGGAAAAAATATGTATGAATCATGTGGGTAACATTTCATTTCCGCTTCATTTCTGGGAAACGTATGGGTGTCTTGAAATTTGGGGTCATTTTCATCTCAATAATTTGGTATCAGTTCAGTTTTTAAATTACATTTAAAACATTTTTGTTGAGATGGAGCACTTTTAATGGTGATTGAACTCAGCTGAATGGAAGCCGTTAAGGATACTGAGGTGCTATTGTAACCGCATGTATTCTCTGGCTGGCTGCTGCTGGGGAGGGACTTTAGCCATGACAGAGTTTGGACAGAGCGAGCTGACACGATGGCGTGGGTGTGGCTTGTGTCCGACAGGAAGCGCAGCAGGTGGGCGTGGCCGACGTGGCCTCCTACAGCAACCTGTCCTTCAAGGAGGTGGTGCAGGAGCTCATCAAGCAGAAGGAAGTGGTGAAGAAGAAGGACGCCCATATAAGGGAGCTGGAGGACTACATCGACGACCTTCTGGTCCGGGTGATGGAGGAGACGCCCAGCATCCTGAGGAAGCCCTACGAGCCCAAGAAGAAGGCTGGAAAGTTCTCCAAGAAGTAGCGGGCCCGGGCCGGGAGCCCCGCTCTCAAATGGGTCACGGTGGACCCTTCCCTCTGACCCCTTTGGCTGCATTGTGGGTAACCGACTAAAAGGCGGGAAATGAGATCACTGAACGAGTCGCTGAATTTGGTGAAAGGCACAACTGCCGACTGTAGGCCTGTGGAGTTGAAACGGTACAGCGACGAGTCTCAGTCAGCCCAGCTCAGATCCCATTAGAGGATGGAGGTGGGGTAGTATACCGACGCCATTTTTTCCTATCCCCAGCGCAGAAGCCACTGGAACCCCGTCGTGTTCTGAACACGTTAGCGGATTAGCAGATGAAAAGCACAGCTAATTGCAGTACCCCGCTACAAATCGCTACGATTCAGCCGTGCTCCACCTGTGAGTCTTCTAGATTTTTAAAAAAACCATTGTGTTAATCATTTGCCATCAATAAGTGGGTGAAAAACAATCCAGTCTTTAAAATCCAGTCATTCCTCAGAACTGTAGGGATGTGTGTTGGGGACGCCCATATTGCCAAGTTTTTCGCCCCCGGTCTCCACCTGCTTTCGGCTGTTACTCCACCCATTTCCTGCTGTTACTCCACCCATTCTGCCTGTTACTCCACCCCTTTCTGGCTGTTACCCCACCCGATTCTGGCTGTCACCCCACCTTTTTAATTGTTGCGTGCGATTAAGTGCACAAAAGGAAATGAGTCGAAGAATAATTTGACTTCAGGCGCAGGTTTTCCCCTTTCTTCCCCCACACTTGGAAATTTCCATACTAAAATGAGGCCTTTGAAATGCCACTGCCACACACATGTGCTAATGTGATAAAGGCTGTTTAAACATCAACATAAGCCCCGGCAGCTGGTGGAGGGATTGTGTGTGTGTGTGTGTGTGTGTGTGTGTGCGCGCACGGGTGTGTGTGTGTGTGTGTGTGTGTGTGTGCTGCCGCCACATCACAGTCACACTAGGAATATTAGGTCCTGTTTCGCTGATATGTTTGCTGGGTATTCAAGTGCTGGTTTTTGTTAAACGCCATTGTAAATTTCCGCAGTCAGGCTTTGTTACACAGTTGGGTGAGTGTAGCCTCTACTTGTGTATGCCTGGCCGCTATTGCACAAACCCTTTACGACTCTTCCCATCCAATCACATTCCCCTGTGCCTCTAGGCTCCACCCACCAGGAGAGTACACTTGCGGTGACACCTGGGCCGTGTCCGAAACAGCCTCCTAACTACTGTGTCCTCAAAATATGTGCTGTCTACTAAACATACCGCCTATTGTTTAGTGCATATTTTTTAGGATGCGATGGGCAATGTGCGAAAAATATCCTCCGTACCGTATTCCAACAGTACAGCAGAAGTATCGTTAGACATCCCGCCATTGTAGTAAATAGGCCCCGCCTCTTCCTCTCTGATTGATGGGACCTGAAGATGGTTCAGGCCTCTTTATCTCTATGGGACATCCTCCTAAAAAATATGGTTTATTTCCTGAAAAGTTTTCTCCAAAATAAACTCAGCAAAATCCCGGAAATTAATATATCATCAGGGGATTTTAAGTACACTACATTTGGAGAAAATTTTGCCTACTTTTTCATCCAGTGTACTTAACTTTTATACTCAATAGTAGGCAAGTGAACTGTTCTGGACAGGGCCCAGGAGAGATATTGCAGTGGTCTGGGCATCTTGGAGACTGCTTGGCGAAGCTGTGGTAAATCCCGCTATAACGATGAGTGCTGTAAAACAGCACAGTGGTACAATTCAAATGTTTACTTCTTAAATACAGCTTTTAAAATAATGTTTACTTCTGAAACATATACATATGTGTTTGGTTTGAAAGTGTTACATGACATCTTGGGAGAGTTAGTAACAATTTCTTTTTATTTTTATTTAAATTTTACACACTTGTTTGGTTTGGTTGGTTCACACTAAGGGACCGTGGCAAACTGTCAGTGACACCTCGCTGTGTACTCAAGTAAACCTTCCTTATCCTGCACACAGGTACACTATAGTATGCAGGCACAGGAGATCTGCTCTGGTTTACTGTTGACGAATGCCATTGGGTCTGTATGGGCTTGGGGGTGAAAAGTCATCAGTGGTCATGAGTATGCTTTCACCTGGCTTTTAAGGAATTCTGGGTCCAGTCTGGTCTAACCTTTTAGTTTTCCTTGAGTAATTTTGAGGCAGGGCATATTTTAAAAATACCAACCCTTTCAGAATGCCTGTATACATTTTAATGTAAAATTGAGGAAACTGACAAACAGTAGTCAAACATTTGTGTACTAGAATGACATGGTACAAAATGCAATAGAGATTGCTAAATATTGGTATTTTTATTTCAATTTGTTTTATTTGTTTTTTTTATTATTTTTATTTCAGAAATTCAGTTTTCTGATATGATTCCAATTCTTGACTTTAAGATATGGTAAACTTTACTGGTTAAACAGATTTTAGATTGAGTTTGTAATTTTACAAGTCATCTTTTGTATATTTTTGGGGTCTTGCTTATAGATAAATCAAAGAGACAAGAGGGTACATAAGCATCTGACATTTTCTGAAATGGATGTTAATATAATAATTGCAGAAAAAAACTGAAAGAAAAAAATAGGTACTTACTTTCAAACTTACAGGCTGACGGATATGTTTACTCTAATAATTTTATTTTGTAGATATGACTACCTTTCGATGGAAGAAATGTTACTGTTGAACAGCAGTGTTCTTAATGGTTACGCAAAGAATTCATTCTGTTGGTTTTAACCGCCATTTATGTTGTTACTGTATATAGCATTACCAGTCACAATAGAAATCAGTTTATAAATCGGTCTGCATTGAGCAGTGGTAGTATGTGCTGCCCATAAGTGTTGAGCCAGCAGGATCAAATAGCAGGCCGTGTGTTAAATACTGTAAGAATGGATGAGCTGTCCTCCCATCGTGATTAGCTTTTAGATTTAGCATGCTGGATTCATTCACACCCATTCTGTGCCACATGTCACTAAAATGGCAGTATGAAAAAACACAAACATTTTACAGACTACAGACAGCCTCCTGATATGATTACAGACGGTCTGTGGATATATTGCAGACAGTATGCGTGTCTGCTTTGATTGCAGACATTTTCAGTATCTGCGCAAAATGTTTGAGTTGTTGGAGAGGTGTACATTTATTTTTACTTTTCCATCTATAAATGCAGTTTGGCTTATATCCTTATTTTGTATAATGCCCCCTATTGTCAGGTTGTCACATGGTGCTTCACAATGCATTTTCCAGAAACCCGTCCCACCCCCTCACCCCTGAAAGTGAATGGAGAATGGTCACCTGACCTTGAACCTGTACACACACTTTCTAACCCCTGCTATTAGCTATCTTTGTTACATTTACACTGCATTATTTAGGATGATATTATTTTGTGATTTTTTTGTGTGATTTTTTGGAAACAGTCATTAGCTGTTACAGGGTTGTCGTCTTATTTCAGGGTAAAAATATCACCTTTAATTTCAGCTCTTATTTTGAGTCTAGAGCATGAGCAGGAACAGAAGGGGGTAAAAATATATGAAAAGTAGGTTTCTTGCACACATAGGTGAAGAATAAGAATGTAGGTTGTGATGATAACCTACGTGTTTTGGAAAGATGCTTTCATCCGGCTCACACATAGAAGTAAGCTACTTCTTTTATCCAAACAATAAAATTAGGGAAACGTTTTAAACAGCCAATTGTTAAAGATGTTACAGACCATGATCCAACAGGATACCTTCTTAGAAAATATACTTTGAAGGTTATGAATCCAGAAAGTCTCCTTTCATTTTACAAATTGTCCATGTCACCCCTGACGAAGGCATCTTGCCGAAATGCTTTTGGTTTCATATCCAAAATCTTCATTGTTATTCTTCACCCAGCTGTGTGAGAAATCATCTCTTTCTGTACTTTTATCCACCTTTCCTAGCACCTTTCCTTAGCACAGTGTAAATTCTCCCAGTACTCCACGACTGGAGTTATGGAGTACTGGGTCATGTGACTGCTTTCACATCGCAGGTACAGATAGGATTAGGAACGTTTTCGAGCAGGACCCCACGTTTCCCCATCTCCGAAGCCTTTAGGAAGCGCGGTTGTTTCCACGCTAAGAGGATCATTTCCAGTAAGAACCTGGAATATCCAATTACCACCATCATCAGATTTATTTCTGTTGAAACCGATGCAAAAGCTGTGTTTTCTCTGGCCCGGCGCTGACCCAGGATGTGAAATTATACTGCTTGACTGAGTGAAATTGCCAAATTGCCAGTATGAAAGTCTGTACAGTACTAGGCAATTTACCGTTCACATTCTTAGTTCTGAGTATGAGAGCTTTTGAACAATTAAGTCTGGTGTGTTTGGCAGGTCTAGCCGTTTAAACTTCTCGGTTTATTATTTAAAGAATTTCCCCAATGCATATCAGATTTGCCGAGGTCGTAGGTCTTCCGCGAGAGAAGAAAGGTTTTAATATTCATGTGAATGTTCAGTTTTTACTGCAAAAATGTTTTCTCCTTCATATGCAGTTGACTATGCACATCGGTACATTGTTGTTGTTGTTATTTTTGTTGTGCTGTGTACGTCCTGTCCTGACTGTTTAGAAGAACAGGCGAAGGCAACAGATGCCGATGTTGACATTTGTGACAATCAAGATGCTTAATTTATCGGTTATTAGCACAAAATAATCGCAGAGTCTTCTGTCTCTGGTTAAATGAGTATTTATTCTTTTTTTTTTTTTTCTAGTCAAATCTATTCCAAATTTTAAAAAAAAACATGAAAGTCAAAGGCAGCCATGTCTGAAAAAGCGTTTTCTCACATTGTTTGTGTCGTGCAGAGGTATAATTGCACGGTCAATATAGAAAACAAGAGGGAAAAAAACTGCGGATTTCCAGCTGTACTGCAAAAGGGCAGTTCTTCGTTAGCCGTGGAAAAAAACAACAAAAAAAAAAACGTGCTTGATTGTCACAGATGGTCCGCACTAAATATGCTGCACTCTACGTGTGTTTATACTGTTAGAAATCCAATTATATGTCAGCTTGCTTTGTTTGTACAAATGCAATAATAACCCTAATTATGTCCTTCTACTCTGCCAATTGATCTTGAGTAATGCCAAACTGATCCATGAATAAATCCCCGTAAAAAAAAGAATGCAGGTCAGAGAAGGAGTGTTTGAGTAAAAGGGCTTAACTCCTACACTGCACATTTTGAATGATGAGTATTGCATAATTATATATATATATATATACATATACACATATGTGTATGTGCATTTTTTTCCCTGTTTTTATTTTTGTTTTGTTTTAAAGGTATTGACCATGAAATATTGTCTCTTTGGAGTCTTGCCACTCTTGAGTTTCTTTTCGAAGCCGGCTTAAACTGTGGCTCCGTTCTTTATTTTCAAACTTGAAAAGCGCACCACTGTGTTCTTGACGATGCGTGCCCACTCTAATGAGGAGTAATGGTAAATAATGAAGATGGCTTTTGGATCTGTTTCAGAGAGGGAAAAAAAAAAAGATGAGTACACTGTATTTTGCGTGCATGATTGTATCTGCTCATATGCGTGAATGTGTGCATGTGCTGTTCAGTGTATGTGCATGCCTTTTTTTTTTGCACACGTGCACATCCATGTGTCTTCCTGCGTACCTATGTGCTTCATTGTGTGTGCATGCGTGCATTTGTGCGTGTGTGCGTGTGTACGTGCGGTTCGGTAGGCACATTTTGTGAATAGTTTGAAGCAGATGGAAACCTTTGTAAACAAAAACACAGCTCCCTAACGGTAACCCTACGAATAGTGACGTAGTTTACACTAACAACTCATCTTTTTTTTTTCTTTTTTTTTTGTAAATACATTATTTAATTTCACGAGTATATCTGGAAACATATGATATGCATAAAAGGATGTGGACAAATGTATTATACTGTATGTGCAGTTATAAAAAATTTTAAAAAGACAGAATAGAAAGAAAGTTTTCTTATTTCAGATTAAAAAGTGCCAAATGAAATAATTTAATATTTCTTGATTGTAACTCTCCTCTACTATGGCTGTGTGCTGCTTTTTAAAAACAGTATAAATGCGTAAAAACTAACAGAATGTGGTTTGTCAAAGCAGCAGTCTGCTATGCAGCATGTAACGCCTAAAACATATGATCTACTGAATCATTATGTTTATCGGGAAATACAGTGAAAGCTACTTTGTCAAAGGTGGTTTAGATGTAATGCCTATGATGTAGGCCTATTACTGTGGGCCGGGAAATATTATACCACAATATTCACATTTTTGAGGAAAGTTTATGTGGAGAAACCAAAAAGAATATGATACTAAATACCTGCAAACAATAATAAAAAAAAATAAAAAAAATACCGGAGATATGTCCCTGATGCTTTGAGGTTAACGGCCAAGCAGCTGTTTGTTTACCGGAGGTCTTTAGCAGCCTGACGCTTGTTGCTAAGGACACTCCAGACGAGCTGTAAAGAAGATGGTGCAAATTCGACTGTGCCTCAGTGAAGTAGGGCTATCTCTGAGGTAACTGTGGTGATTATACCCTTGAGGTCGTAGCACGGCGGGAAGGGTTTGTGCCCAACACTGAACCGCCACCTGTTGCTCCTTATGGTCCCGTATCCAGAAATGTCTCATAATTTGTCTCACTGTATCTCCACACAACCTTCCATTAGTTCAACAACCACGAATACCATTTTTTGCTGCTGTATATAAACACTATCAGCAACAGGTGATTAAATGTACCATGCATTGCCATTAAGTTTGTTGAAATCTAGAAAGTAGGTTCCAAATAGATTTAATTCCCTAATTAGATTTTTCAGGATTTGGTGTTATGAATATGAATTGCCTTTTTGTTTGGTTTTAATTTTTTTCATGGGAAAGTTTTTTTCTTTCTGTATTATCAAAAGGTTTTGTGCATTACACCTTTATAAACAATGTAATTTAAAATGAAACACTAGGTCAGTTGTGCTGTATCTTCACTTGAATGACCACACCCACTCGCCAACCACACAAGGAAACAGAAACATTTGGTACACAGATGCTAAGTCTGTTTAAGGTAGAGAGAAACAAAATTGTTATGAAGGAGTGTTATGAATTATGAATTATACACATTAAAATCTCTAGCCAAAGAATTATACTGCAAGTAAGCCTTCCTGGTTTATATGCAATCACACCACAACGTGTAGTTTTGCTTTTATTACAAATATCTGGCTCATAAATGTAAAAAAAATCCATATTATTTATACAAATAACTGTTGTTTTTACTCATAATTGTTTATCCGTTTCTGTTTAGTTTACCGTTTTGTGTATGTGCCACAGTGATTGGCTAAAGCAAGAGTCACATGTTTATTCTGAATGTCATGGCCCACAGTTACCTCTCCACCATTTTACCAGCATCCACAAAGAGTCATGCGACTGACATTGTACTATTCACCATGTGCTGACATGTGCCTGTCCTGTAAAAGGGCTTGAGCCATTTCTAACTTTCCACGTGCACACGCACAATAACCTCCCGCATGCACACACGCGCGCACACACACACACACACACACACAGATACGCGCACACACAGATGCTCACACTATCCACATTTTCACTGAACTGTATCTTCAATATTATTTTGCTTTGACTACACTGAACTGCAGAGTTCTTACAAATGGATCAACTTTGTTGTGACATCACAGCTAGTGATCAGCTCTTGTGTACACAACCAAAAAAAAGGAAGTCATGAATGTACAAATTTAGCTTCTTAAAAAAAAAAAAAATAGACCAAAAGTGGGATTTTTACTGACCCTGTTCTCTACGAAAAGAATGTGCTCAATAAGTGCTGTTTCTTTGTCTGTCGTGTTCTGTATGTTACTCCCAAAATGCTTCTATAATGCACTGGCAAATCGAGCACTCATTGCTATCCACACATGTTGCTGTACGTATGTTTGCTGTAAGGTGGGGGGTTTGGGGGGTAATTAAGGAACTGATATGATATAATTAAAAACATTCTGCATTTATCCTCTTCACCTATGTTAAGTTGAAAAAAGGTCCAGAATGTAAACCTTCTCAGAACCTTTGAAGTTGGCATGCAGCATGAATGCGCTTTTCTCTGATTGGTGCCCAGAGCGTGCTTCAGGAGGGGACTGACCAATGAGGGCTTCACTTTCTCAGCCGTATTTAGGTGCGGGTCGCGTGATAATTCTGAGCCGACACTGATACTGTTCCACGGTTGTACTTTTCCTTTAAATAAAACACTGTAAAGCACTATTGCCTTAATACTTTTTTTTTTTACATTTCCGTGTCTTTGTCTTTCAAGCATTTTTCAAATCAGACATTTTCTCCCCCAGTGTGACGATGAGTCTCCCAACGAAATTCACATTTCCTGCGGCACCTTAAATGGAACAACTTATGTCCTTATTTTGTATTTTTTGTTATGACACAAGTCGTTTTTGTAATGTAATACATACAGTGCAATATAGTTCATACTTTGGCCTATATATATATATATATATATATATAATGCAGTTATAACCATTTAAAGTTTTAACATACAATTAAACTTTTTGAGAGTTGAGAGGACATGTTGTGTCCATAGTTTTTGCTGAATTTGTTAGTCCCCCCCCCCCCCCCCCCTCCGCCCCTCCTCAGCTTACTTTGCTGCCGTAACTATGACACTGTGTTTGTGGGGGGGAAAAATGCCTCTCCTGCCGTTTTTTTTTTTTCTGGGGGGGGGGGGATTGTTTGAGATAAATTCCCATGCCTCCTCCTGCAAAGGGAACGCCGTCTTCGCATAATTGCCGGTGACAAGGCCGCTCGTTAAATTCCCCTTAATTCCCTTCTGTGTAAGGAGTGTGTGTGAAAGCTTTCAGGACAAGCGGCACTTATGCTGTTTACCGTCTCCTGCTTTTGTACGGGGGTATCGCTCTACATCTTCAAATAACAGGTTAAAACAAGACCCCCCCCCCTCCCCTCCTCATCCCCTTCCCCCCCTCGCCGTGCTCATCAGAAAACACTGGCCCAAACGAGACACATCTTCCAGACCTCTCTCCCGCTGAAAGGACGCTTGCTCTCTGGTTCTGAATGAGAGTGCGCAGTCCTGGGTTTGAGCTACATTCTGCTAGTGACGGCATTTCCCGCTCTTTTGTGGGACAGGGGGCGGAGCTAAATGGAGCGTTTATCCCCGGGGTTCCCTGGAAACCAGGCGACCCTGCACCCGCCCGCCCGTACGGACAGTAAACATGGCGGCCTGCTGGGTTTCTGTCCGTCCGGCCCTTCCTCCAGCTCCAGGTACACTGGAGCATCCAAGCTTCCTGCGTCTTGGGCTGCAGTAGAGCTGGGCTGCTCGTTATTTGTCGTTTTGCCGTTGGACGCTAATGAGCTGGGCTTCTCCTGTTCCGCAGTTAGACAGGAAGTCCCTCTTAAACAGCCACCAGATGGACCCTTCGCACGAGTACCTTAGGCAGGGCTGGATTATGGGCCAAGTAGATACCAAGTGCAGAGGTTAAAGAAATAGAATAAGGGGGGACATAAAAGCCTGACTGATTGACCTTGTATGGCTGTACTTTGTTAAATTTGTCAGTGCTGTGTCTTCCCCGCCTCCATATTTTTTTTTCCCCCTGGGGATTGTGTTGGGGTTGCAGCTGAAGGAAGGTGCACCGTGTGTGTGTGTGATATGCCCAGAACATACCGTCTCTCTTTAATCACTCTGTATGCCTTTCAAATATTTTTATTAAGTTGATACATTTTACTGACTAATAATTCATTTAAAGGTTGGTGGAAACCGATACCTGTAAAACTTCAGCCTTGGTAAATGCATTATACCAGTGTTGCTTGGCTCATGCAATTTTTACAGTTTGATTCAGTTTACAAATGTTCCTGACATGCTCAAGTAGTGAGTTACACTGTTCACATTGGCTGGTCATTAAAGCTCGAAATTTAATGGTCGGTTTTCTTTTCATTTAGCTGTTATATCTTTTTGCTTTTGTCCCCTTTGTTGATCTCTAGCCAGTCAATTATTCAGGCCGGTTATAGATTGTGGTCTTTAGCAAGGAACTTAAAACTATGAGCACAAAGCTTAACATTGATTCTGTTCCCAAACCTCCCATGGAGAGCTCCCCCACTGCCATTACAGCTAATTTAAGGCGGGGGGGGGGGGGGGGGGAGGTAATACTGTACGTAATGAAAAATGATGAGTGTGGTGTGTTATTGGCCATGCCAGATGACAAGGGCTGCAGATGAGGATCACAACGCTAATGTGCGGCTATGGCCAAATGGCCTTTAATTGAAAGCGGCTAACGATCGCTTTCATGGGGCCCGAGTGAATTGACTAAATATTTAAATATTTCATTGTTAACCTCTGCCACGCGCGCCGTAAGCATTCGACGGGCTCGGGGCATTGTAAAACGGGGTAATATCGGTGTAATTTGAGAGAAAAAACAAGTGGACGGGAAGGGACAGTTTGAAAGGCGAGACGCGGATGGCGAACAGCAGGACGTACGGGCGAGGGCCCCGGGGTCGTGCCCGGCGGCGCGCGGCACGTGTCGCGTGCCAGAGGCGGCGCGGACAGCCCGGCTGTGGCGCTTGTAAAAAATGGATGGGCGGCGGGGTCCGGGATCGATGTCACGCTCGCCTGCTCGCCGTCACAATAACCCTGCGAGGGCTTAAATTTGCCAGATGGGTGCGCCGCTTTTTTGAAAGCAAATATGTATGTGGGGCAGCTGCCCCCGGGACAGAGTACCTGAACGTGAGCCAGATGTCGAGCTGAACCCACCCCTCCCTGCTGCGCCCCGGCCCCCGCCCCCGCCCCCCCCCTGCCCCGGCCCGACCGCGTCGTCCATCAGGCGGTAGAACATTCGGGGCAAGCGCCCGGCTGAATTGCGGAGCTCCCCGAAACAAATCAGGTGTCAGACGTGGCGCTTCTCTCCCAAAAGGCCCCTTTGTCTCCATTGTCCTCCCCTGATCGCCGCCACGCGTCCCGGATCAGGTGCACTAAGGGCAGGTGACAGTCGGAAGGGGGGGATGGGAGAGAGAGAGAGAGAGAGAGTGGAGAGAGAGAGATCAAGAGGCTGCTTTCCAATCATGGACACCTTTCACCAGGAAGCTACCACCCACGACCGTACCAGACTCGACGCAGGACGTTTGCCTACGTGACTTCACGTCCTCTGCTTTTCGTGAATTGACAGGGTCGAGTCTAGACGAAGATACTGTCAATTCACGAAAAGCGAAGCGAAAACCTGGATCTGTGCGCTAAGCCTGACCAAAGTTTCAGGCGAAAAACAGGAAACAAACAACACTAATCTGTGTCCCGTACTGGGGGGGGGTCATTAAAAGTTAAAGGCCCTTGGGGAATGGGGCAGTCTCCCGGTCCCGGGTTCCAGTTGCAGCCGCTGCTTTGTCTTGCTTTGTGAGACCCGCCCCCCCCCCCGTCAGGCGAGCAGGAGGGCCCGGGGCGTCGGCGGGTGACAGGTTGAGCCCCTCGGTGGCACGCGCCACCATGTTGTAGGTGCCAAAGGGAGACAATAGCAGCTCGTGTCGGAGGCTTCCCGGCACGTGCCTGTTCATACCTGGCGGCCCTGAAATATTAGGAGGGTAAAACTCTTCAGCGTTTCTGTCACACCACCAGACCCTCTAGGGAAGCGTCAATAAAAGATAAAAAGGATGTCAGCCGACCCCTCCCACCTACCCACAATGATTCTCATTTATCACCTCAAGTAAACTGCATCAGGTGTAATTAAGATTTTTAGCTCAGCAAAAAGTATCAAATGTCTTTCTGGTAAGTACTTCTGATGGTACAAATAGAAAACTGACTCTATAATTGCAACTTAAATTGACATTTTCCTGTCAGACAACAAAATCCTTCAGGTTACATGTGTACTAATTTAACAGCATGTAAGGTTCAGATTAGAGTGCATAATTACACTTAGAGGTCAGTCGAAGGGCTATAAATTCTGTGTAACACAAGTGCAATGATTCTGCAATAAACTTAGTGTGCCATGCCTGTTCAGAATCGAATGGGACGGTTTCATCTGTTTGCATCCTAGTCCTGGGGTGTGTGTGTGTGTGCATGTTTCTGTGTGTGTATGTGTGTGTGTATATGTGTGTGAGTGTGTGTGTGTGTGTGTGAGTGTGTGTATATGTGGGTGTGTGTGTGTATATGTGTGTGAGTGTGTATATGTGTGTGAGTGTGTGTATATGTGTGTGAGTGTGTGTATATGTGTGTGAGTGGGTGTGTGTGTGTATATGTGTGTGAGTGTGTGTATATGTGTGTGTGTGTGTGTCCGCAACAGGACTTTGAGAGGACTGTACAATGCAAAGCAGGAACCACAGATGTATGTATGTACAAAGCTGGCGCCCAGTATTTTAACGTAGCCTCTTCGGTGTAAGCTCGGAGTCGTAACGGCCTGGTGACTAACGCACCCAGTTTGGCTGCAGGCGCTCGCGCCCCCCCCCCCTGAATCACGCGCCACTGAAGCACCAGCCACCCCGCGGTTTCCAGGAAATTACCGGTCCATTAACGAACGTGTCGCCCGGCCAGCTGCGATTCCGATGCAAATCCTCCTTTCTGTCTGAGCGGTAGCCGCCGGCTGCGTGTCTCTGCGGCGCCGACGTGCTTTCGCCATTGACTCGTTTAATTGTGTTTGTATGAAAACATGACAAACAGGGAAGGGGGCCGTCCGCTGATCCGCCCGCCGATCCCCGCCGTGTTCCGACAGGTTTCCCGTAATGAAAGATCCATTAGATGTCAACTTTTGGGGCCGTACGTAATAATGCTAATCTGCCCAATGTTCCTTCGGTATGTAAATATCGGACAAGTTGCTGCTAGTTTTTCCTATTCTTTGAAAAATAAATTTGGTCAGTTCCTTGTTTATTAAATGCCTCTGGTGGCTGGATGAGTGTTTTACATTTTTGCCTTTTTATTTTTTTAGAAAAAAAGTGTTTAAGACAATGGATTTAATTGTCACGGTGTTACACCCTATAGCTAAAGTACATTGTCCTACATAGAAATAATGCCTGTGGTCCTGCCAACATTTAAGTGTGGAGTGTTGACAATTTGCATGCCAAATGGCCACTGGCATTTGATGATGTTAAAAAAAAAAAAGCCCCCGAACTTCAAAGTACATTCCGAATTCCTTTTATTCAGCCTGACTGCCCCTGTCAGGCATGTTTCTGGAGTGTTTGATCTTTTTTGGAGAAGAAAAGGCAGGTGGATGAAAATATATAACAATAATATGATTAGCATAAGTACAGCTGGCCATATTTATTCTTTACACATATGTCATCAGACATGTACTATTTTCAAATATATATTTTTTAAAATTAAGAAAATTACTGATAAATTATTCCACAAAAAGTTCTATTCAGAGACCCCATTGTCCCAGCTGGCAGCTAAGGCTAAGACTGTAATTAATGTTTTGTAATGAAATACACAGACAGACAACATTACATTTAGATTTAGGTCAGATTTAGGTCATCATCTGGAGGAGAAAGAAGCCCAGCTCACCATGAGGAAGGTTCAGTAGAAGGAACACGGCGGTTACTGGCTAGCACACCGTGGCTGCAAGCTAGCTCTGCAGTGGCAGGCTGACAACGTGGTCTGAGGCTAACGCCACAGCAGCAGGCTAACACTGTTAGCAGGCAGGCCCTGGCCAGCTCTGCTGGCTCCCACAGCCATGGATAGCTGGCAACTAATGGGGCATGTTGTTACTAATTAGGAAGTATAAATATGTCAATTGGCTCTTGGCTCGTTTGGTACGATCTGTGTCCTTTTTTCCCTAAATTTGGAGGGTGGCTGAGTGGACATGGCTGAGCCAGGGCGGTTGTCGATGTGCTGCAGTGATGGGACAGCCTCGCTTTTACCCAAACGTGAGGCTCGCCCTGGCCTGCTGACGACGTGCCTTCCAGGACAGGCTCTCAGCATGCTGCTGTTCCCACCGCAGTCCTCCACAGCCAAAGAGGAGCCTGTTTATGTGATGACCAGCAATGGCTGATGCTGTGTGAGCTCTCTGTGACACTTGAAAGGCCAAACTGCAGTGTGTAGAAACCTGTAGCATTGGGCTCTTGGTCCTGAGCACCTGAACCCAAAAAAAATGTCTTTGAACTCTCTCTTAGTTGAACTCAGTGAGCTAATGAGGTCAGTTTCCTCCCTCTTGTTTTTTGTTCTTTTCCCCCAACCTCTCACTTTGTTTGGTCAAAGGGAACCAATTTATTTATTACATACGATCACATATGTTTATTCCTGTATTTACATATTTTTATAAAGGAGGGGTGCGCAAGTGTGTGTATGTGTGTATGTGTGTGTGTGGGTGCAAGCATGTGATCTCAAGAGCATCTGAAAATGGAAGTTATGGTTTATTTACAGGAAGTTACAGGTTTCCAACAATCTGATCGGTTCCCCATTCCTCCTCAAACATCTCTGACTTTCACAGGTAACATCTCTGACCATCACTTTGCTTTGTCTGACACTAAACATTCAGTACATGTCATGGACTTTAAATCCTCATATTTCATTTTCTGTTACATCAGATAGAAGACCTACATGTGAGGGGTAACAATAACTGTTGAGAAATACAGCTAGATGGCTGGAATTATGTAACTCTTATCCTGCTAATTAATATTAACTGTGTAGATAATGGTGTGGCTTATGTAAACTAGTATGATTAATAAACTAAAACCTTAAAATGTATTACAGCTAGTAGTCATACCATGGTGCCAGCTGATTAGAAAGAAAAAAGCCCTTTAACATTTTTTTTTGCTTAAACAGTCTGCACAAATGTGTATGGTCAGAGTAGGCTACACATAATTTTTATTTATTTATTTTTTAAGTTGGCTACACATCATTAATTACATCTTAATTTACATTCATTCAAATTATTATAACCAACAACTTACAGCTGTTGATGTAACCAAATTGGTCAAAATGATCGCATCTTATTAATAGCAGCTTCTGTATCACATTCTTGATTAAACTAAACCCTTAGTTCCACCACACAGTTCACAAATAACTAACTTGGTTAACGTTATTTTCTTCAGGCCTTTAACTGGTTTGGCTCAGTACAAGCCCTACCTACACAAGACCGCAATTCATCAAAAGAAGCAACCGACTCCTGGTTTATCGATAAAGAGCATTCAGGGACATTGTGTTGGCTTGGCTGTACACGGGTCTGATGGAAAGTTTCTCAGCACACTATGCAAAACGGCATCACTGTTGCTGTTATTTCAGATGTTGTTTTAGGCGGCAGTTTGCTATTTTGGCACAAACGCTTCCCTCAAATTCCCTGCCAGAACTCGGAGCCGTCTGGATCAGGCTGGCAGTTTGGCCTGACCACCACGACATTTTTCATCACGAAATCTCCCCGCTGATTCCTTCGCGCTGTTAAATGTTTGCGCTTGCGTAGTCACTGTACGTACGCGTGTTGACGATTTCCGCTCATTCTTTATAATAACATTGTGTTTGTACTTTAAATACAGCATCCCCCAGTTAAACGTCTTTTTTTTTTGACAGTTTGAAGGTAAATATCTTAAACGAGAAGCTTCTGTTTTCGATGAGAAAGTTTTTGCGAGGGCTAAGAGGATTGGTGAAGAAGCTAAATGAGGGATAAGTTCTCTTCCATATGAATCATTTGTCTCTTGCACAATTGGGCTTGAGATGGCATTGAGCAGCACTGGCTGGGGAGGGGAAACAGCGCCAAAATGCACGAGGAACGGATGATACCGTGGCGTGCGAAACGTGACAGGACAGGATTTACGCGTCTGGACACGTTCGTTATCCTTGTCATTTTTTGGGAATTGTGACATTTTCTAATTATTACTTACTTTTGTGAAACATAGCTTATGTTCAGAAACTGTACATCACAAAATGATATTTTGTGTATGTGCAAATATTTTGAGTTTGTGAAGTGTTTTATATTTGCAAAAGGTTATTTATTTGCAAGTTGTGTTTTACATTTGTCAATTAGCAAATTATATTGGGAATTATCTCATCCAGCACTACCATTAATTGCAATTTGTAGGAGAAAATATACTTATTATAATGAGTATGTTTTTAATCTACTGTCTGATGGAACAGTCTCAGCACACTGTTGTGGTGTGGTCATGTGACTGAGCCCAAAGCTCCGCCTCTTAGCAGTTCATCATAAACCTTAAATAATCTCCCTAATGCAGATGCCATGGCACTTTCATTAGCTCTTACTCTGTGTAAGGTCTTCATATAGTTCAGCCTTAACTGTGATTCTCAAGTGAATTATGCAATTCCAGCGCTTTCATTAGAGGTGGTAAAGAAGAATCAGGTTCTTAGACTAATATTCTTGTAATCTAGCTCCTAGCGGACAGTGAAATAATATTCTCACCACAGGTGAGAAAATCATGAATCATTAGGTAATTACATTGACATTTTGAGTTTAAATGGCATGTATGGAGGATTGGACATTTGTGTTGTGAATTTATTGTTTTTTAAATGCAAATTTGTGTTTGTGTGCGTACATGTGTATGTGTGTGTGTGTACGGGTGTGTTTTGGTGTGCGTGTGTGTGTGTGTGTATGTACGGGTGTGTTTGTGTGTGCGTGTGCATGCATGTGTACGTGTGTGTGTGTCTATGCGTGTGTATGTGTGTGTTTGTTTGTGTGTGCGTGTGAGAAGCTAAACAAATTCATTTTTGTTAGAGGGAGGGAGGTGGGAGGAGACGTTGGGGGGGGGGTTTTGTGTCTTAGGCATGAAGAAAGGTCACTCCACAGAAGCATCCGTTCCTTTGCGTAGCCTAATTAAGGAATAGAACAATTAGCCAATTGACCAATTAATTACAATCCTCTAATCTACAGTCGACGGCAGGCTGGGAAGATTTACTGCAGTTTGTCCTCAGCACAAAGAGAAGCTCCACAGGCCCTCCACACCAAACCAGATTTCAAGGGTCTTTAATCAAATTAATCTGAGATAAACAATCATTTACTCCACTGCAGAACTGCTTCCAGTGAGGATTACAATAGCTTAAAAGAAGCAGTAATTAGTCTGTTTTTAAGAAGTGCGTCTCTCTCTGGAGGTGCCAAGTTCTTATGGCTCGACCAAACGGCGTAAATATTACAGATTTTCTGCAATTTTTTGTTAAATATGTTTCCTGCGTTATTGTCTGACACTGAAAAAAAAGTTGCATCATTGAATCGATGATTTGACTGGACATAAACAAAACTATGGTCTCTGATTTTTGCACAGTACTATATATATATATATATATATAATATACAGCACGTTTATACATAGTGCCCCCATTTCAGGTTACCAAATATATAAAATACTTTAATGGTGAACTAAATTTGATAGGTTCAAAGCAGAGCCGGTCATTGTACTCAAATACGGCAGGTGTGCTTCTCTAACAGTTGAGCTGAGGTTCATGTGTTTTTAAATACTATGATATGGCTTTGGGGTTGGGGAGGGGGATTTGGAGGAAAGATCATGGACTCCAAGTACACTATTACACCAAACACAAATGCCAGCTCATGCCAGCTCTCCATTTCTATCTCCCTCCCTCCCTCTCTCTCTCTCTCTCTCTCTCTCTCTCCGTTCTCGAACGCTGATGAACAAGTACTCCAGGTTCACTGTGTTCCTCTGGGGGTAATTATTGCTAATGCTGTTCCATAATACCTTGTTTCTTTTTCCAGCTCGGCTTTGCAGCAACTTTGTAAGTGATCTTAGCGTTGCCTTGAAGAACAGTCCTTCAGCTCCCAGCCACGGCCAGCAGCTGAAGCTCTCACAATCCCCGTACCCCGGCATGCCTGCAAACAGCCTGCGTTTATTTTACAAACACCCGAGAGCGGGAGATAATCGCTGCGCGTTTCTCCGAGCAGCTGAGCACGCTAACGCGGCAGGGTTCCCATAGGGCACCGGTGCGCCCCTATGGGTCCCGTTCACACACTTCGTTTTTTTTCGGCTGAGGAAAACTGGGACGAGGAGCAGTGGGGGCATCTCCCCTCTATATTTCCCCTGATTTTGGAGATGCGCCACAGGTGAGGTGATTTGACTACCCCTGTCAGGGCACAGATAAGTCTGGGAAACCGCCCCTGGGTGCTTGATAGTCAGCTGTGTGTGATTAGGTGGGAATCTGCATCATTAGCTCTGATACCCACGATCGTGACAACAGAGCGTTAGACATTCAGTCCTGACATCACGACGTATGACGCAGGTGTCTGTAGCACGGTTGGGTATACCCCAGGTAGGCAAGACCTGCTGCGGCTACACAAATGAAGAGGAGAAGGAGATAACGGTGCTGTTAGTGTACCTGAAAGCAGCTGTGTTGTACTGTTTCTACCAAATTAAGGAGAACAGCATGTTTTCCCTCATTTAATTTATTTGAGGCTCAAGTATCAAAAGTGATTGCGACTGCTATTTCAGTCACTCAGACAGGACATTATATTGTCTGGCCAGGGCCACAAACCGGACCTGTACTCATTATTTGAAAACCGGACATTCGAGCATCTGGCAACCCTACTCACAGCTGTGTGATTCCCTCTCGCTCCTCTCTCAGGACCGGTTTACCCGGCCTGGGCTTGTGGGCGATTCCCTCGCCAGCCCAAAATGTTGGTCTGACCCTCTTTCGCGCAGCGCTACGCCTGCCTCGGGACGCCCGACTCTCGCCTGCGGTGCGGCTGATACAGCGGGATTAATTAGCTCTGATTCGGGGCGCGGCGGAGAGGAGGCCGCCAGCCCCGCCAGTGATACGAGGCGCGGCTCCCTCCTCGCAGGCCGCAGGAGCTGCTGAGCGGCGTGGCGTTTCAGAATTACACAGAGCTCATTACACAGAGAACGAGGGTCAGAGTCAGCATTCTGTAAAAAACCTGCTAACTGTGTTAGACCAGCTGTAGGCAGCATCGTCCGTTTGACAGAGTATACTATAGTGAGATTGCAGGGACATTGTAGTGTACTGAGATTGTAGTGACAGTGTACTGTAGTGAGACTGTAGTGACAGTGTACTGTAGTGAGACTGTAGTGACAGTGTACTGTAGTGAGACTGTAGTGACAGTGTAATTTATTGAGATTGTAGGGACAATGAACTGTATTGAGACTGTAGTGACAGCCAAATTGCAATGACAGGCAGTTGGTAATGGGTCTGTAACACTTCTGGGACGGTCCTGAATTCTTGGCTAGAACTTTCAGGATTCTTGAGTAATACTTCTCCATCGAAGAAGCAAATAGATAAGTTGATAGGCGAGTAATGAGGCCCCTTTGTGGACACACAGTCCCTCTGTGGACAGTCCTCCGTCCTCTAAGAGGGGGGAGACAGAGGGACGGAGTAATCCTGAAACATGGAGGCCTCTCTCTCTCTCTCTCGCCGAGCGATCGGAGCTCGGCCTCTGACAAGAGCGCCATTGTCCGCCGCATTAATCAAACTCAGTGAGCCAGGTAGCCCCTCGCCCCCCCCCCCCCCCGCTCACCCCGCCCGCCCTCCCCGAAAGCGCAGCGGGATGAATGGAGTGCTTTTTTAGCTGGCAGCGATTGGCGCTGGCGGCCCGAGGAGGATGTGTTTCTGTTTAATTAGCGAGATGAGCTCAGCGGAGTTTGCGTGGCGTGTCGGACACCAGGTATTAACCCCTGGATTCTGACCCCGCGAGGGGCAAGGGGAGGCGGGTGAAATCAGGCTGAATGAAGGGGCCTCTCTTACCCCCCGCCACCCATAACCCAACCCAACCTTGGCCACCCCCCACCCTCTCAGCCACCCTGTAGGCCTGGCTCATCTGCAGATGAAAAGAATAATTACCGCAATGATACTTCTAATTATGCTATCATTAGGATCCTGCAGCTGGGTCAACTGAGGTGCATGAAGCACCCCCCCCCCCCCACCCCCCACCTCACCCCACCAGACAGACACCCAAACACACACCATCAGTCCCAGACGCATACCTCTCCCTCTCAGCGGCCCACCAGCTGTGTCCATCGATACTCGTCTATTAAACCGTCGAAAACGTCCGCCACGCGTCCGGCCGTCTGAGACCTCCGCTGTTCTAACTCACTGAAGAGAGGTTTCTGATCTTTCTGGACAGAGTTATAATGAGTCGCGTTTTCTCTTTGAGAAGAGGCCGGTCCGGGCGTGCGGACGGTCGGGGCAGACGTCCAGCCCAGATGGCTGCAGGTCAAGCTCAAGGTGAAGCAGCAGCAAGGCTCCCCTTACTCGTTGTTTTTAACACACGTCTTCTCGTGATGCCAACAGGGAACGTATTAATGATTTTTTTTAAAAAAGCAGTACAGGAATATATTACACCCAGAAACCTCAAAGGAGGCAGGTGTAACGGATTCCGGGGGGGTTTTGTTTCACGGAAATTAAAGGAATAAATAAAACACGTAAATAATCTCCTCTCCGCTTTCCTTCCTCCTCGCGCCGTGCTCCGGGCTCGAAGTTAAAACGTATTAATGCCGCGACTTTTCTTTCTTTCTTTCTTTATTTATTTACGCCACAAAGGCCGTGGGTTTCCGACAAAAGGGACCGGGAGTCACAGCGCGCGACTCCGCTCAAAAGGGCTGTTTTCTGCTCCCGTCGCAAAAACAAGTTATTAATTGGATTTAGATATTCGCAAAACGATCTATTTAATTGGATTACCACTCATATAATGATCTCATTTCTGAGGGAGCAATCTGAGCTTTGGGGTGGGTGGGTGGGTGGTGGTGATGGTGGTGCTGGTGGTAGGGGGGGGGAAGGGTGGGGTTGGGGGGGTTGTGGAGGGATGGGGGGTGAGGGGGGGGGGCTGATAATGCATTTTCAGTTCTTTGGTAGTTAATGTTGTGTTACGAGGCAGATAAAATTTAAGTCCCATTGTCCATTAATAGGTAAGTTACGCCGGGCGAAACGGAGCCGTTTGGGAGGTTGGGCTTGAGTGGCCCGCCGCCCGCATTCCAGGGCTCGGCCTGCGCCGCGGAGACACACACACCTGCTCCTCCACAAGTTCAAGGCGGGCGGAGGGAGGCCGCCCGGCCACATAATAGCCCTTTCTTGTCGTCTTTAAAAAAAAAAAATCCTCTCTCATATCTGGCTCGAGCTTTTTACTCGACCTGTTTTCCACTTAAGTGCCGGGAAGTAATGTCCTACCCCTCCGAAATCTCGTTTTCCTTTTCTTTTTTTTTTTACCCGTCAGGAATCGGCGACGGAAAACGACACCGCTAAGAAAGCGGAATCCGCGATAAGGCCACAAAGATACTGTTTATGCTTGTTTATTCTCTCCTGGTTACTTGAATTTTCATGACCGTGCAAGAGGTTAAAAGGTCACCATTTTCTTCACTTTTTTCTAAATAACAATTGAGCGTAATGACAAACATTTCTGTAAGATTTGACATAAATTGTGAAAGTTTCATGCTTAAATGGATATTTAAACACGTGCATTTGCTATCATGTGAAGTGGATATGTTTAAGTGATATTATTATATTTTGTGGTAAAAAATTGCACAAACGCATTACCCAAATAAACTTAAGCTAGGGTACAGCGCGGGGGTAACCCTAAATCCTGACATTTAAAAAATGTAATTTTTTGGTTCACAAATATAAATTATTCCATTTCAAGTTCGGTTTAACAATGATATTTTCTGTATAAGCCATCACTCTCCAGGTTCATGAGGGTGTAGTCGCAAATGTGATTATGCAAATGTTTTTCAATTTGCATAAAACTGGAGCAAATATTAAACCAGATTAAAAGAGCAGAATGTTTAAAGTCAAGAGTTTATTTATTTTAGATTTTTAGAATGTGTTATTGTTTTATATTTTTTCATAAAAGATAAATTGCGACTGAGACACTGACTGGGGGATCGACAAAGATTTTATGAGCAATGTTTTAACAACTACAATTCATGTATAACCGCATTTGGTTTAATATAATTTATGTTAATTATTCATAATGTCAAAATGAAATATGGCATAAAATGCAAAATGCCTGATTTATTTTGAATCCAGTTTGCTACAGGAAATATTTTCTGTTTTATTATTATTATTATTATTATTATTATTATTATTATTATTAATAATAATAATAATTATTATTATTATTATTATTATTATTATTATTTGTTGTTGTCGTTGTTTTTATTATTAATATTGTTGTTGTTGTCATTGTTGTTTGTTGCGGACTGAGGTTAATGTTTTTATTGGGAAAGGAGAGAGCTGGTTTGTGTGGATATTATTAAACTCTCTCTCTTAGAGCGTCTCATAGACAGCGCTGTGGCTGCAGTGTCAGGTGAGAACGAGCTCGAGAGCAGGACCCAGGCAAAAGCCCCGCTGTGAAGCCACCCAGTCAGGGCTGTGCGTCCAGAGCTGCTATTCAGGAGACATTAATCCGCAAACAAGTGTTTTTTTGTGTCCCGTGAGTCTTATTTTCATCGCCATCAATTTAGTACACAGATTAAATGTGATTCAAGTTGCCATATCGGGTTCCCCCCCCCCCCCCACTCACTCTCAATGCAGGTGGACCCCCTTGGAAGAAGGAAATGCTGCCATGAATGATTGAGATACTAGTCAGCTGGTCCCACGCCCCCCCCCCCCTTCCCAAACACACACACACACACACACACAAATGCATGCGTGCCCATGGCTGCACGCATGTAAGCACATACACACGCACACACACACACACACACACACACACACACACAAACGCATGCGTGTGCATGCCTGCAAGCATGTGCGTACGTGCACACACGCACACACACACACACACACACACCACCCCCTTCAATCTCAGTGAACACTCATTTCCTCTTCAGTGAAACAATCTAATCTGGGGAATAAAAAAAAAGAAAAAAAAAAAAGAGTGAGCACAGGGCTTCCAGCGAATTCAAATCGCATGCGTCCGCTAAGAAGCTATTAATTGGCAACATGAAATATTTAACATTCCTCCGGGCCACTTTTAATGGCATTTTTGAAAATTAATAGAAGGATATTTAAAATAAATAGGCCTTTGGTCATGTCAGGTTCCTCTCTCCTCTTATCTCGTTCATTGCCCTCTGACTGGTACACGCTGGAACCAGCAGCGCTAGATTTGGGGCAGGGCATCGCTCAGCCCCTCCGCTCTCTGACAGGGGAGTTTCTCTTATGCGGTTTCAGCTGAATATCTCCGCAGTCACCTCCCTAAAAAGACTTTGGTGTTTATTGCAGGTCAATTTGCCTTCAACCGATTCTAGATAGCCATAAATAAAATCGCATTCCTTATCCTAATCGACTGTTACGGTGTTCACAGATGGGGCTTGCATATGGCAAAACTGCCTAAAATTTACCGTTCAAACACTTATGCGTTGCATTTTTTAACATTGCTTGTCTAAATCCACCATTTGTTTCCTTGTTTACATTATAAAGGAGTTTGTGAATAATTGTCTGTTAAGAGGGCTTGTAGAGTATAGTGCTAGCTTCCTAGTTAGCTGGCTATCTAGCTTATTTCAGCTAAATACTTAAGCAGTAGCCTAGTTGACGTGAAATACACACTAACTAATAAGCTAGCTAGCTGCACTAATACCCCTTTCACACTGAAGCAACAACCTGAGTAAAACTAGAAAGACCAGATTAGTCTTTGTCTCTTGACCACTTTTCGATGGTCTCAGTCTCAAAGTTATTTTTCTTGGTCTTAGAATCAGTTTCGGATGGTGAAATTTCCGGCTCACATCTATTCTTCTTGAGGCCACGAGAGTCGCCCTGACCAGTTTATCTAGGGCAGTTTATCTCACCTGCAATACAGTCTTCCCTCAGCATGAGGTCGATAGAGCCCTCTTGTCAGTCAATTATCACATTGCCCCTCTCCAGGAATCTGCATCAATCACGGCTAATTAAGCACAGACAATGACTGACAGCGATGTCACCGCCCTGTTTTCAGAGCACAGAACCGGAGACATTGTGGTGGGAGAGAATTCCCCCCCCCCCCCCCCCTCATTACCCAGAAACAAAATGCCATGGGTCTGGTTCAGTATCTGAAATATCAATGAAATAAAATATATGGCCTATTTAGTAGAAATGGATCCCCATTGAATATTCTTGAATTGAATAGAACACTACTATTTTTCTTCCTTCTGAAATGGCCATGCTTTTATTCAATCATTTTGCTCAGTGTCTTTGACTTCAGAAAACCTGTCTAAATGGTGCATAATGTGCGATAACGTAACTATGTTAATATTGACACGTTAGCATATGTAGCTGCGAGTCTGATTTTGCTGTGGACTGTCGGAGGCTGAGCAGAGTGCGGCTCTCCAGTTTCAGAGTGGAGCCCCTCCGCATGGGGGATTCCGAGTCTGTAAACTTTAAACTGACAGAGGCGCTCGCATTATCAACCGATAAGGCCAACAGAGTGCATATCCAATTTTCTGCACAGTGTGCGTCGGCTGCAATTTAAATGAAATACCCTGGTAATAATCCCCCATTAACCCAGCGCTGCGTCGCAGCTGTAATATATGGGTCCCTCTCCCGCGGCTGCGTGGGGTCACTCTAAATGCAGGGGCTTGGGTGTGTTTCGGTGCTGGGACGTGTGCGGGGCTGAGCGCTCCCAATCACACCCCGCAGTGCGCACGTCGCCCGGGCTCTCACTCTGGCAACCCTGCTGAACCCTCCGGTGAATAAAGTGTGTCACCGACAAGCAGATGCGGCAGATAAACAGGATGCGCGAGTTCAGTGTGCTATCGCAACCCTTCAGACAATTGAATTTCCCTCCGTTTGAGTCAAATATTTTCATCATCGTCGTCCTCATTGTCTTCATAATTTAATTTATTTAAACCTGCCAAGGCTACTTTTCTCAACTTATCTCAGACGTAAAAATAAAATAAAAACCTCTGTTTCTGAAGCAATTTTTCAGTATGACGGAACATTGTTATTATCATTATTATCATTATTAATAATAATCATGATAATAATAAGAGTATATAAGTAAGTATTTTGACAGTGATTATTTTGGCTCTCTATTCCAACACATTGGATTTAAAATGAAGCAATGAGTATGAGGTTAAAGCTTTATTTGTCAGCTTTAATTTTAGTTTCTTTCGGTGGACGTCGAAAGCGTCCTCCTCACTGTACATCTGCATGCCTGTAATCACTGGCAGATGTGTGTTCTTTCCCTTCTTTATCGAAACTGAAATTTATTACTTCCTAAATGATTGTCTAACAGGTGGCTTCGTGGCTTCATGCGCCTCTGTGAACCTTGCCTTTGTGAACTTGGAGTTGGCCTTAAATAGCAGCGAGATTAGAGCAAACATTCTTGGTCTGTTTTCATGTCCGGTTTGACTGATAGAGATTTACGACGTGCTCGAGACTGAGGTCGCCGCCCTACTGGAGATTTATGAAATGACTCTGAATGCCCATTTTTAAAGCCCAATCAATCACGGTATCCTTATTTCATTACTGTTGGTGATGCTGCTGTTACAGCCCTTAGCAAATGCATCACATTCTACAACATGGTCAAAGTTATATTTGAAGTCAAAGGGGGGACTCCAATATCAGAATAAACTCAGTAAGGGGCTGGAACCAATATTATAGCCTTATTTGCAGCGCCTCAATATGCACAAATGATGCTTTTGGTATAGGGCCTGTCTGCTAACTAACCGTGTCTTTAAATAATGTAAAACATTTATTTCTTCCCAGCATAAATTACTTTAAGTGTCTGCACTTTTCATAATTTTGGCCAAGTAATATTAAATAATACCAAATATTATCTTTTGAATCTCTTGTGCGGATGAGATATAGTACATCTGTGAACTGCAGTGTGCAAAATGGATTTCATCACTGGTCACATGACTTTGGTCACATGACTTTACAGCTGCAGATTCCGGAGGTCTCCAGAATATGCACGAGATGAGAAGAGACAGTTTATCTGATCATACTGTACTAACCTGTACATTTTACACCATCTACTGTTAAATGTCACTTGTTCCTTGTTTTTCCTAACAGAGGAATAAAGTAGATTAAAAATTCATAACCAGCAGACTTTTCTGGTGTCGTCCATTCATTTCTGCAAGTCCTCACATATCATGCTGAAATGTATAGCCATTTAGCTTCATTAGGAGAATGATGAGAGGATATCATTGGAAGAAGTTCAGAGAGAATGTGAGATTAGCCTCCAGAACAGAACAATGCTCTGACTCGCGTGTGGAGACAGATCAAAGACCTTATATATGACTTCAAGACATTTTAGCTGCGTGTGTATATATGTATATGTTTTGTCTTTTTCTTTCTTTCTTTCTGCAAGGTTAATTTGACAAGCTTGTACTTTTAGGTCGTGGTTTTGGCTTTGGGGTTACAAATATTTCTAACCCACATTGTGAGCTGGAACGGTTCCAGAAGAGAGTTTATAACTGCAGCTTATTTCGTGCGATGTGAATAATGTGAAATTGGACGTGAACTCTGTACACACTGAAAATGTTTTGCCTCAGTGTTTAATAACATGGTCCTGTTGAAGTTTCGGCTAATATATAGGCTGGTTTGAAAATGTATATACATTGATGATATTAGCAGAGCTATCTTAGTAAACTAGCCAGTTAACTGACCCGTAGGATATTTAGCTGCCTAGCTGGTTGTTTAACTTGTGTCCACTGTAGGAGTTACTTATACAGTCCCAAGGATATACATGAAATATAAAACATTAAATATATAAATGTAATAAAAACATACAAGCACATTGTACATTTGCAGCCTTTCTATAAATGGTGGCCGTGGTGAATGACAGTAAACCTGGAATGTCTAAAATCATTATTATAAACACAACAGCCTGAAAACAAATCACAAATGTCTCATTGTGTTTTCATGTATTTTAATTAAAACTCTTCCAAATCTTCCATTTGTCCCAAAGAGATGCTCACTGTGAAGCTGTTTGGATTATTTTACTCCCGTTTGCATTTATAGGAGATATAAAAAAATGGCTCTGAAAAATCACACCAGATGTCTTTCAGAGCAAAAAATAAAAATCTCCTAGAGGGGAGATGATGTTTCACTCTATTTTTTTATTGACTTTAAACAATTTCTTTTTCTGAGATGCAATGAAACCTCACTTTGTATAGTCATGTTACTGAATTATGGGCCCTTTTTAATTATTTGAAATGTCACCATGTTCTTCATGGGATCCTTGTTTGTAATTATGTTAGAGAGTAGTAGCATTGTTGGCAATACAGTACATACAGTGACAACATTCAAACTCGATAACATGAAAAATGCATTTTATGAGTTTAATTCTTTGTAACCAAAGAAGTTTGTTTGTATGTGTTAGCATCCACATTCTCTGTTGGGTTTGAAAATGGCAGCAGGACCCTGAGCTACAGCCAGCTTGCTGTATGTACAGTATGAACATATAATTTTTGTGCAGAAAACACACCCCTTTCCCACAGCCTCCCATGAGACCCTGGGACAGAGATAAGTGCGGCGCTCCCCAGTCTGAGACGAGGTCTCTGTGGGGAGCCCCTCGGACCCAACTCGCGCCCCCCCCGTTTGATTCCCGTTTCTCCTCCCTTAATGAGTTCTGGAGAGCGCTGCAGCCCCCCCGCGTGTCTGTGACGGGGCCGGACCGGGCCGGGCCCTGGTATTACCGCCACACGTCAGGCTCCGCCCGAATCCACCAGGCCTGCGGTGGGCCGGTACCAAGCCTCCGGGCTCATTCGTCACGAGGCCTCATTTTTAACCACGCGCCCAGCGCGGAGGACCGCCGTCGTGCCCCCCCCGCTCTGACCACGCCCGTCCCCTGGACAGGACGGCTTTGCGTGCCCGTGTAATTGGCACGCTGGGTTACCGGCGCGGCGGAGCCAGCTCCTCAGCCCGCCCGGGCATCCGCTGCGGAGAAGCTCTCGGCGAGTCTTAAGATCCAGCGACAGTGTCGCAGGTCCCCCTCAGACGCAAAGACGTCGCTGCGCGAGCAGCGTGTCTAGGGGCGCCGACGGTGGCGGTAGGCCAGCGGGGCGCGCGGGCACTGGGACAGGCGCTAAAGATCGCTCAGCTCACCCTCCTCCTCATCGTTTCCCTCAGAAATGACATCACGTTACATTTAGCAGACGCTCTTATCCAGAGCAACTTACACAAACTTTTCACACAGCATTTACACTGCATCCATTTAAACTGCTGGATACATACTGAAGCAATGCAGCATAAGTACCTTGCTCAAGGGTAAAACGGCAATGCCCTACCAAGGAATCGAACCTGTGACTTTTAGGTTACATGACCGGTTCCTTACCCATTATACTACAGTGCCACCCAGTCATCTCCAGGACAATGGCTGGGCTTTGTGATGGGAAGAACAAGCGAATGACCAGCCTGGAACCTGACCTGGGGTCAGTTTGAATTGTTTAAATTGTTTAAATAGTAAACGTCCAGCTGGTTAAGTAACATACTACTAGGTGAGATCTATTTGAGCAGACAGATTTCAATCACACTGAATGCTCAGGGTTTGCAGAAGCTCACATCTCTCTGGAATATCCCGGTGGGCAAAGACAGGGCAAAAGCACGCAGGAGCGCGTGTAACGCCGCGCAGCGCCCCGCGTTAGCCTTTCTAAACGGTTCACAAACGACGCGCTGTTCATTTGCACGAGGTGGCTGTCAACAGTCATGCGTTTTTTTCTTTCTTTCTTTTTTTTTACCTTTCACTATTTTCTGCGGAACAATGGACTGCAGACGACAGGAGAGCGCCGCTGAAACAGGGGGCCGCGCGCGGCGACTGATCCCGGTTCAGCGCGAGTGACCCCCGCGCTCACAGGTGACGGTTTATCAGTTTCCGCGTCTGCCCGGCCTCCGCCCCCCCCCCCCCCCCTCCCCCGGGGGGGTTTAAGACCGGCACAGAGAGTCCTCAGAGACAGCCGTGGGGCCCGCCGCATCTGAAGGCTAGCAAAGCTCAATTTGCAATAATCCCCTTTTCACTGTTTAGTGGCTAATTATGTAATGCTACACCTGCCTCTCTGAGCTACCTGTTTGGCAAGTGTGATACTCTTTTTCTCTCTCTCGCTCTCTCTCTCGCTCTCTCTCTCTCTCTCCCCCTCTCTCTCTCTCTCTCTTTCTCCTCTCTCTCTCTCTCACTCTCTCTCTCTCTCTCTCTCTCTCTCTCTCTCTCTCTCTGTCTACCTCTCTCTCTCTCTCATCAGGCATTTGGAGTTCTCTTAATCTCAGAGCTGGGTGAATGCGGGCAACGCTGCCAGCTTTATTCCAACGTCCGTCCCTAGGCCACGACGGCTGCCGCTGCCGAGGTTTAGCTCGGGTTTAGCATATGAAAAGCTTTCATATCTTCCCAGAAATCTGAGTTTTGCCTCCGTAATTGACTGACGGGGGGTTCCTGCAAAAAAAAGGACAGACGGGGTTGAATATTCTGGATTAAACAGGTGTATTTTTTTCCTCCCTTTGTCTGAGGTTCTCTTTTAGTTGTGGTGAGAATCGAATGCTTTTTTTTTTTTGCGCTCCGCTCTGCTTGTGTGCAGTAATAATAGTGCGGGTTCTGGAGTTCTGGGAGTCGGCCGCGGTCGGCTGTGGTGGACTGGGCCAGGGTGTGCAGGGTGTACTGTACGGGTCAGACCTTTATAAAAGCACGGCTGTGAGGACCTAACACTCTAATACCAGGGCGGCCCTTTGTGTGGCTAATTTACCGCGTGTGAAGGACTTAATGAAGTTTCAGCCTCACGCTGAGGAAAACCAATTCAGTGCGTATAACATTCAAATCAACCACAACAAAGGCGAGAGAGAGAGAGAGAGAGAGACAGAGAGAGAGAGAGAGAGAGCCAGAGAGAGATAAAGTGAGTGAGAGAGAGAGAGAGAGAGAGAGAGAGAGAGAGAGGCTAGTTTATTATATATTTCAAAACTTATGCCTACGGCACCAGAGATTTAAACAAAAACCCTCAACATAATATTTGCAGATTGGGAATGAATTCTCACCGAACACACAGAAATAACATGTGAATCTCTATCCCATTTCCTGGTGATATGATGTTGATTAAAAGTGTAAAGGTTAGGGTTAGGGTAAGGGCAGGGCTCAGCAGTGAGAGGTAGGTTTAGGGTTATGACAACAGCTAGGATACTAGGACTAGTTATAATAACAGCAATAATAATAATCGCTGACTAATTGTTTGAAATCTGTGTGCCTTTTCATTTTAGCAAGGGTGAAGTTTTTTTTTTTTTTCACAAATATACACAAAGAATCCAGGAAGCATAAATCTTCCTGAAACAAATACAAGTCACCATAACAGTTTACATAAGACAAAACATGTTGCAATGACAAATTAGCATGTGTTTTTGTAATATATCTGCACAGAATGTATGTTTAGAGATAGTTGGTGGTTTGTTGCTATTTATTTATTTGTGTTGGTGAATAACTATTGTGCAGAATTTGCTTCCTTTGAAGACCTGGAGCTTCAGACCCCAAAGATATCCAGTGATCCCCCACACCTGAATTGACATGACCTCCAACACGTATGTATGTTATCTGGAGCCAGTCACACGTAGTCCGACCTCTCTCACTTCAGGAAAGCGAGATCCTCAAATTAGCACTGCATATTGCTGCTAGCTCCTGAGTTACAAAGCAAACAACCACTCTAGGACACCCGTTCAAAAAATATACATAAGTACAGATGATACTCCTTTAAAACAAATTACCAGCAAACGCATGTTGTCATTGCAACACGGGGGCGCCATTCCAGGAAGCAGCTATTGCTTGGCAGTCACCCTTGCATTTTTCGAGCAAAACATAGCTGTAGTATTTATAATGTGTATGAGGTTATTATTGCTATAAATCTATTTAAATTGCTTCTTCCACTTCCACATTTTTATATCAACCATTAAGGCCTCACAATATCAATATTATTTATACAGTCCGTTAATTTTAGCTGTAATTTATTTAGCTTTGTTTTCTTTCATGGAAAGGATACTGAACAGTAACCTCTACATGTGCAAAATGAGTTATAGTACTGGGCGAATAGAATGTTCTCAATCAAACAGTGCTGTCTCCATGTAATTATATGTGATGTTGCTGTAGCAGAGTGTCGGGAGCTATGATTAATATCATAACTACCATGACACCAGGAGACCACACCAGGTATTTGGAATGTTTAATCAATCAATTACGGTTGTGTCTGGATCATAAACCGTTTGTTAGGACTCTCTAGCTTGTTTTGTTTTTTTTTCTTTTCATTTTTTAAACGGATAAGCTGTATAACTCAATGCCCCAGATAAGACTCATATTCACTATGTCATGGAGACCCATTACAGAAATAATTTGTTCATCATTAGCATCTGTTTAACAGTAATGGGACATGATTAAATATTCAGACAGCACAAAGATTGCCTGATTTGATTGTGCAGAGATATCTCAAAGCATTGGCTGTCGCAAACAGTTTTCCAACACGGGCCAAATCTCATTTATTTAACCTGTCAACCTTCAATAAACTTGTTATGAAACTGGGAAAATTAATAAATCTCATAAATGTAGCGTTCCCTGTGCAATTTATGCACTGAGTTTGAACTACATGACTGTCATCGTCCTAAGACTTGTGTCCAAATAAGTACTCAGAGTGATGCAATTTGCTTTGCGAAATCAGCAGTTCTGCAAGTCTGTATTTATCGTCTTGAGTTAAAAGTGTGTCATTTGTGATGATTATATATATCCACTTGCCATTTGTAATAAGTGAGACAGAATGACTAGATAACCCAGTGGAACTGGGCAAAGTGATATGGGGTTGAGTAAATATGAGTGCTGCAGTAAGAAGTGAACTGTGAATTGTCTTTAACAGTCAAAGTTCACCAAATTCCTTCTCATTATGGTAAATCTTGATGTGGAGATATAGCTTTTAAAAAAATAAATTAAGATGGTGGCTATGCAATGAAACAATCTGTCAGAGAAAGCGTGCTTGTCATTTCAAAAAGAAGCAAAGAACTTGTGTAGATCTGAGCAAAGGTCAGATCTGAGACAATTAAGTGGTGAAAGATACTGTATATAGGAGCTTGTTGTTTCATTCATAACCAATGCAGTATTCCAGGAACAGTTACGTAAGCTTGTTTTGCTTTGCATTTCAGAATGCGGATTTAACGAACACAACAGATAACCATTTTTCATAAAGATGCTTTTTTTTTTACCTGTTTTTTTTTCTCTTTTTTTTCTTTACCTATCAGCCAGTGGAGCTGGGGGTTTGGGATGGGGGTGGGGTGGGCCTGCTCCCCCATAACAACTCCAATCCCTGCAGCAGGCCACACCGCCTGTGGAGAAGGGAGGCAGTGTTGATGAAGATACGCGCAGAAAGACTCAACTTTGCTAATTAACTTCCCTTGAGGAAAGTCAAAGACAATTGTCCTTGACCTCTGCTTTTACATAATCTTTATGAGAATTTCATAATTGTTATTTTAATCCCGGAGAAACTGTAAATGAAGTGCTCGTTCATTACACTGAGATTTGTAGGACAGAGGATTATAACAGACTTGATTTTTTTATTTTTTTTACTTACAGTGATTGATGGCTTGCATTCTCTATGGACAGAATGGGTTTATTCAAACCAATTTTGCTTTGGGAAATACAGTATAATGATTGGAGAGATTTCATGTAAATATGACAGCCATAAAACACTTGATTGCTTATATTGAATTCTAAAGGGCAATGATGTTTCTTGCAGCATATATTCGACTGGTAGCACACACACTGTGCATACTGTCAAAATACTTGGATCATAAAATTGAATTGATCAACATTGTAATATCAAAGTCAATCATTTT